>NW_007247469.1:260646-262107 GCF_000164805.1 Carlito syrichta
ACCACTGAAAAGACATAGAATGGCAAAATGGATAAAATATCACCAGGCAACAATTTACTGTCTTCAGGAGACTCACCTCACTAGAAAGGACACTCACAGACTGAAAGTAGGAGATTGGGAAACAAATTTTCAGGCATATGGAACACAAAAGAAAGGAGGAGTTGTGAGCTTAATCTCAGACAAAATACCCTTTAAGCTATCAAAAATTTAAAAAGATAAAGAAGGCCAGTACATAATGATAAAAGGTTCAATCCATCAACAAGAAATATCCGTCCTAAACATATATGCACCCAACATAGGAGCATCAACTTTCATAAAGCAGCCTCTAGATAAACTAAAAAAAGATATTGACTCTAATACCATCACAGCTGGGGACTTCAATACCCCACTCACAACCCTAGACAGATCATCAGGGCAAAATATCAGCAACGAGACAGAAACCTCAATGTGATTCTTGATCAAATGGATGTAATTGATACCTAAAGAACCCTCCATCCAAAGACCACAGAATACACATTCTACTCATCACTGCATGGAACGTACTCTAAGATCGACTACATACTTGGCCATAAATCAAGCATAAGCAAATTTAAAAGAACTGAAATTTTACCATGCACCTTCTCAGACCACAGTGGAATAAAAATAAACATTAACACCAACAAAGTCTCCCACAAACCCGCAAAGACATGTACACTAAACAGCATGATGCTAAACAACTCCTGGGCCAATGATGAAATCAAAACAGAGATTAAAAGATACCTGGAAACAAATGAAAATGAAGAAACATCTTACCAAAATCTCTGGAGCACCATGAAAACTGTAGCAAGAGGGGAATTCATTTCCTTCAAAACGCACATGAAGAAAATGGAAGGATCACAAATTAACAGCCTAACAAGTGACCTAAGGAAGCTGGAAAAGCAAAACCAAAAAAACCCTAATTTCAGCAGAAGAATCCAGATCACCAAAAAATAAAAGCCCAAATTCAGGACAAAGAAGACAAAAAGATAATACAAAAAATCAATGAACAAATAGTTGGTTCTTCAAAAAGATAAACAAGATCGATGGTCCCTAGCTAGACTGATCAAGAAAAAGGGAGAAAAAGCCCAAATAAACACAATCAGAAACACAAAAGATGAAGTCACATCTGACCCTGAAGAAATACAAAAGATTATTAGAGACTACTATGTACACTTGTATGGAAACAAACTTGAAAACCTTAAGGAAATGGAGGACTTTCTGTCATCACACAACCTGCCTAGGTTGAAACAAGAAGAAATTGAAACCTTAAATAGACCCATAACATTCAAGGAAATTGACTATGTAATAAGAAAACTACCTAAAAAAAAAGCCCTGGACCAGATGGCTTTCCAGCAGAATACTTCAAGACATTTAAAGAGGAGTTGATACCAATCCTACTGAAGGTATTCCAGGTGACTGAGAAAGATGGAACTCTCCCCAAAT
>NW_007247469.1:262540-263088 GCF_000164805.1 Carlito syrichta
TGCAGAAAAAGCTTTTGATAAAATCCAGCACCACTTCTTGATAAAAACATCTAGGCATACAGGGAACATACCTCAAAATAGTAAAAGCCATCTATGAGAAACCCACAGCCAGCATACTCCTAAACCGACAAAAATTGGAAGCATTTCCCATGAATACTGAAACAAGACAAGGACGCCCACTCTCACCCATCCTGTTCAATATAGTATTGGAAGTCCTGGCTAGATCCATGAGAGAACAGAAGGCAATCTGGGGTATCCAAATAGGAAAAGAGGAAGTCAAGTTATCTCTCTTTGCAGATGACATGATTGTGTATCTTGAAAACCCAAGAGAATCAGTCAAAAACCTCCTTACAATGATAAAGGACTTTGGCAATGTCTCAGGATATAAAATAAATGTGCAAAAGACAATTTCATTTCTTTTCACCAATAATAAACAAACAAGAACCCAAATAAAAAGCACAATTACATTCAGCCACACACACACACACAAAATGAAATACTTTGGCATCTTCCTAACCAGAAATGTGAAAGACCTTTACAATGAAAAC
>NW_007247469.1:263108-350298 GCF_000164805.1 Carlito syrichta
ACAGATTTAATGCAATACCCATCAAATTACCAGCAACATTCTTCTCAGACCTCGAAAAAACAACACAGGAATTCATATAGAAACACAAACTACCAAGAATAGCCAGAAAAATCCTCAGCAAAACAAAAAAAACAAAAAGAACAATGCAGGTGGTATCAAATTACAAGACTTCAAACTTTACTATAAAATTACAATAAACAAAACAGCTTCATATTGGTACAGGAACAGGCATATAGACCAATGGAATAGAATTGAGGTTCCAGAAGGAAAACCTGTTTCTCAACCAACTCATCTTTTACAAAGCCTCCACCACTTACCACTGGGTAGAGGAGAACCTATTCAGTAAGTGCTGGGAAAACTGGCTGACCACAGGAAGAAGACTCAAAGAAGACCCCTATCTATCACCACACACCAAAATTAACTCTAAATGGATTAGAGACCTAAATGTAAAACCTCAAACCATAAGAACCTTAGAAAATGCAGGACATACCCTTATGGAAATTGGAACTGGCATTCAATTCCTACAAAACTTGAAACCCACAGGCCATAAGAGATAAGATAGACAAGTGGGACTTCATTAAACTGGCTTCTGCAAAGCCAAAGAAACCATGAAAAGAACATGGAGACAGCCTACAGACTAGGAAAAAGTATTTGCCAACTCCAGGTCTGACAAAGACCTAACATCTTGGGTCTACAAGGAACTCAAACGTGCAGAAAAGAAAAAAAACAAACAACCCCATTATAAAGTGGGCAAAATATATGAACAGACACTTCTCAAAGGAAGACATCCAAGCAGCCAACAGACACATGAAGAAATGTTCAACCTCACTAATCATCAGGGAGATGCAAATCAAAACCACACTGAAATACCACCTAACTCCTGTCAGAATGGCAATTATCAATAACTCAAAAAATAACAGCTGCTGGAGAGGGTGTGGTGAAAAGCAAACACTTCTACACTGTTGATGGGAGTGCAAACTAGTGCAACCTCAGTGGAAAATAGTATGGTGATTCCTAAAAGCTCTAAATATTGACCTCCCATATGACCCCGCAATCCCCCTACTAGGAATATACCCTGAAGAACTCAAATCACTCTATAAAAAATATACCTGCACATGAATGTTTATTGCAGCATTGTCCACAATAGCAAGAACCTGGAAGCAACCATGCTGCACATCAAAAGAGGACTGTATTTTAAAAAATGTGGTACATATACACGATGGAATACTACACAGTCATAAAAAAGAGCAAAATCATGAATTTCACAGTAACCTGAATGGAACTAGAGTCTATAATACTGAGTGACCTCTCACAGAAACAAAGATCTGAGTATCACAAGTTCTCACTATATAAGAAAATGACTGACAGTCGTAGGAAACTATGGTGGGGAGAGGAAGGGAGATGGGATTAACAATAGTCAATATCTGCCTGGGGATGGGGAGACACCTCTTATCAACAAGGGTGCCTTAACGAAGCATATTTGTATACCTAACCCTTAACTGTACCCCGCAATATCAAAATAAAAAATACTGATTATAAAAAAAGAATGTAAAATGTGTATGTATTCTACTTTGCTGTGCAGGGGGTATATTATATTGAATAAAAATTATATAATATGCTTTCTCTCAGCTGATTGTGCTCAATACTCTCTATACACAAAAATCTAAGTGCAGGTATTTAGAAACAGTGATACGCTACCTAAGCTTCTGGCTATTCTAACTTAGGATATTTAGTTTGAAGCCTAAGCATCTATGTTTTTCTCAAATACCTAGAGTAGTTTCTCTGTGCAGCCAGAATTGAGGGTCATTTATTTAAGAAATCATGATTTATGTTGGTAAAAATTAAATTGTTGTACATTGGTCAATGTGAATATTTATGCAATCAAATGTTCAGGATATTCCTATTTTGGGTAGCATCTAAAAGTTAGGTAACACTTCGGCATAAACCTGACACAGCTACAGTCTCACTGTGGCTGACTGCATGCATAGGGCCTCAACTCATTGACTGTACTCTCTCCCCACCTCTTGCTCTTCCCTTTGGGACTTCCCAATTGGCTCAGCTCAAGTGGAGTGCAAAGGACAAGTAAGAGTGTGGATAAAGTCCATAAAGGCAGGCTTCCCCAGTCAGAGTGATTGGAGAAGTTTGGAATAGGTGTGCCAAGCAGCACATGGAGACAACCAAAAACAATGCTGAAGCTTTGGAAGATAGTGCTTGGGGGCCAACTTCATGATATGTAGAGCCCAGTGGTTATTCCAGTAAGTGTTGCCCAAGGAGATTACCTGGTAGTTCAGCTCACAGCTACACAAATGAAGATAAAATTATCATTAATAATTTTTCATGAACATTGGCCACATATCACATTGCACTTTTCACCCCGAGGTTCTCCATAAATGCTACATCACACCTCAGCTACTACCCTCTATGTGCCATGTGGAAGAGGTGGACGTTTTAATCATCTGCAGACTGTCATCCTGCTCTTTTGACTGTTTCTATTGCTTTGCAGAAGCTCATCAGTTTGATGAGGTCCCACTGGTCTATCTTATGTCTTATGGGATGGGCACTTAGGGTTCTGATCAGGCATTGGTTGTCAGCTCCAATTTCATAAGGGTGTCTCCTGCGTTTTCTAAGATTCTTATAGCTTGAGGTTTTACATTTAGGTCTTTGATCCATTTAGAGTTAATCTTTGTGTATGGTGATAGGTAGGAGTCCTGTTTCAGTCTTCTGCATGTGATCAGCCCATTTTCCCAGCACTATTTACTGAATAGGTTCTCCTCTCTCCAGTGGTTTTTGTTGGAGACTTTGTCAAAGATGAGTTGGTTGAGAAATTGAGGCTTTATTTCTGGAATCCCTATCCTATTCCATTGGTCTATATGGCTGTTCTAGTACCAATATCAGGCAGTTTGATTACTGTAGTCTTATGGTAAAGTTAGAAGTCCGGAAGTGTGATACCTCCTGCTTTGTTGCTTTTGCTAAGGATTGTTTCGGCTATTTGTGGTCATTTATGCTTCCATGTGAATTTTGTATTGTCATTTCCATGTCTGAGAAGAATGATGTTGGTTGCTTAATGGATACTGCATTGAACCTGTAGATTGCCTTTGGTAGGATGGACATGTTAACCATGTTGATTCTTCTTATCCATGAGCATGGAATATTTTTTCATTTGTGTCTTCTTGGGTTTCTTTAGCCTTATTTTGTAGGTCCCATTGTAAATGTCTCTCACTTCTCTTGCTATGAAGATGCTGAGGTATTTAATTTTTTTTTTTTCTTTTGAATTGGAGTCTCACTCGGTTTCCCAGACTGGAGTACAGTGGCCGCTCCCGGCCACCGCAACCTCACCTGCTGGGCTCCGGCGATCCTTCCGCCTCAGCCTTCCAAGTAGCCGGAATTACAGGCATGCGCTACCACGCCCAGTTGATTTTTTTTATTTATTTATTGTAGAGATGAGGTCTTGCTGCCCGGGCGGGTCTCGATCCTGCAGGCTCAGGCAATCCACTCACCTCAGCCTCCCAAAGCGAGATATTTAATTTTTATGTGACTATTATGAATGGGATTGTGCTTTTCATCAAATTGAGGACAAGGATCCTCAGAAATGAAAGTAAAGAAATACGTTCGCTTTAACTCACCCTTCCTTCGAGCCCCGTGTTCAGGTGCCAAGACTGATGTGGATTTTTCAGGTCAGCCTTGGCTACGAGAGTGTCAGCTCAGTGGGCCAGCCAGCCAAGCTCCAGAGAGGGTCATCGAGGGGCTAATAAGCCAAGCCCCAGAAGTGTCAGCTTTAATGGGCTGGTGAGCCAAGCCGTGAAAGTGTTACTGGTTCGGTGGACCGGCAAGCTTAGCCCCATGGGTGTCTTGACTCCAGAGTCTCACCTTTTTCCTGGCAGCTCTCCTGATTCAACTGGCTCCATTCGTTGGCAAGCCAGTCTCCGGGGTGCGTGGCTCTTTGGCTCCCAAGATCTTCTGCAGTTCTTCAGGTCGTAGCTCTTCAGGGTTGAGGTTCTTTTCTCATGTCCAGGAAGAATGAGGGACACACACAGCCGGAAAGTGAGAAAGCAGGATTTATTGAGGACACAGACACTCCCACAGTCATAGGGGACCCAAAGGGTTTGGCCCGTTCCCCTATTTTAAAGGACAACAGTGCCCTTTCTTAGCCTCTGTGGTCTTGGACCCAGTGCATTCTCTTCCCCACTCTTTAAAGGTTCATCTGCGGTCAGACCAATCAGCATCTTTGTTTGGGTTTACCATGGCTCAGTTCAAGTGGAGAGCCAAGGGCAAAGGAGAGTGTGGATAAAGTCCTTACAGGTTTCATGAGCACTGGCCACATATCCCATTGCACTTGTCACCTTAAGGCTTTCCAAGATGATCACTGAGAGGATCTCCAAGGAGAACGAGGCCCTCCATTAGATACAAAAAACAGTGCCAAAACACAAAACTGGGGAGATGGTCTCTGTCCTGAGGTGATGACCCTGGGTTTTTAATCCTCGTTCATTCTCCTTTCCCACTTCCCCATCGCCTCTTTTAAAGGAGGACCACGCCTTTTTCTGAGCCCCTGTGGTTTTGGACCCTGTGCATTCTCTTCCCCACTGTTTGCATGTTCATCTGCAGCCAGACCAATCAGCATCTTTGTTTGTGATTGCCATGGACACGGAGTTCTCTCTGGTGCAGAGTTGTTTCTGAGCGCCAGGTCAAGATTAAGGGTGGAGGTGGATGAGTAAGGGAGACCCATCCCAACCTCGATGCTGTTGCCCTGCCATGACCAGCCGAAGAATTAAAAGAATGAAAATCTCCAGAAGGATGGCAAGGGTGTGGGTGGCGCCCGATGGAGGTGTTGGGGGTCACGTAGACAAGAAAGAATCCTTTTGCCCCGCTGGTGGTGACCGCTAAGGAATATTTCTATCCCCTCGAATTATTTTGTAAAGCATGCAAAAAGTTATCAATTTTCTAGAGGCGATCAAGTCTTTCCCCATTCTTGTGTAGGTAAGCTCAGTGTGATTCTTCCTCGTACCTCAATTGCCGAACCTGATGCCTGACTTACAATTGACTTAAAAGTTAAGTGGGTGAAAGAAGGAATGGATCAATTCATGAGTAAAAATACAATGCGGTCGACAGCTGAATGAATAGAAAAATTAGTAATTGGTAGATGGGTGAGTGAATAAATGAATGAAGGCACGAAGAATGTGCTGATACATGAGTAACCAAGTGGAAAGATAAAAAACTAATGAATAAGAAGCAGGATTTATAAATGGTTTGCTTGGCGAATGAATGGGTACATGAACTAGCAAATAAAAGATGGAAAAGGAGGAGAAACTTCACATGTTAGCACTTCCTTTTAATTTCCAATTTATCAAATTAACCCGTATAAACAAAAATGTATATTTAAAAATTTGATAATAATATTACATGTTGGCTATGCATATAATTATCTGGATATATATTATTCAGAATGTGATTCTGATTGAGACGCTGGTATAAGCTAAATCCAAGTAGGAGTAAAGTAAAAATATTTTGCTGATCGTCTTCAAGAATGGTTGAACCAGCATTTTGACACCCTAAATATGATATCAGGGAATATAATCTGTGGTACTAGGAAGAGACAAGGTGAGCTTATGCAAATAAAGCAGCCTTTAAAAATCAGAAGCAATAAAAGGATAACGAAAGTTATATTCACATGATATCTAAATTAATATTACTTATCCCAAAGACTGAAATAACAGTTTTTTATACATCAGCTTTTTAGTCCCCCGGAATCGCAGCCAAAAGCCCATTATAAGCCAGGGACAATATGATTGTGATTTTTGTCATGAATTATATTTTACATTAAGAGTTCTGTGAGCTTTTTATCACATTTTTATCCTTATAAATACAAGGAAAGATTAAATCTAGGTTATGTAAATTTAAAAATGTCTTCAGTTCATATTTAAATAGTTAATCATTGAAATTAAAATAAAAAATAAACATGTAAACCATTTTGATATTATTTTCATACATTTTATGTTAAAAATAGTTTTACATTTATGGAAAAATTGCAAAGAAGATACAAAGAATCTTCATATAGCCCACACCCAATTTCTCTTATTATGAACAGCTTGGTATATTTTAACAATTAGTCAACTAATTGTTTACTAATTATTATTAACCAATTACAGATTATTATTAATCAATCTCTGTATTTTATTTACATTTTCTTAATATTAGTCTAATGTCCTTTTCTGCTCCAGAATATTACCCCAAATTTGACATTACAGTTAGTCATTATCTCTCCATGGATTGCTCTTATATATAAACTTTTGCAGACTTTCCTCATTGTTTATGACTGTGGCAGTTTCAATAAGTGCTCACTAGGTATTTTGTAGAACACCCCTTAGTTGGAATGTGTCTGATGTTTTTCTCATAAGACTGGAGTATTAGGGAGAAGATTTAGGGAGAAAGTTTTAGGAAGAAGAGAGTTAAAGTGCACCTTTAATCACATCATTTCAAGGGTGCATACTATAACTGCTGATGTTGTTCTTGATAGTGT
The DNA here is from genome assembly GCF_000164805.1 of Carlito syrichta. Lineage (NCBI taxonomy): Eukaryota > Metazoa > Chordata > Mammalia > Primates > Tarsiidae > Carlito > Carlito syrichta. The sequence goes on from NW_007247469.1 coordinate 269,623, forward strand.
GTGACTGAATTAATGATTTTCTGCTTTCTCCACTGCAAAGTTACATTTTTATTTCCCTGTCTATGCTATGCTCTTTGGGAAGAAGTTTACACGCAACCCATACTTACGCTTCACCTTTCTGAGAGTCAAACATCTGCATGAATTAATTGAAATATATTTGTATAGGAGATTTGTCTCTTTTCCCATTTTATTTATTTATTCAATTATGTAATTACAATTTTTTGAGAATGAGCTCTGTTTTCTCCCTCCAATACCAGGAATGTTGGTTATTATTTCTACACCTTCTCCTAAGATGAGAAGAAAGAAATAAGCCTGAGATAGGTTAAGATACCACAAAGTTTTCTGTTCTTATTGAAAATTAATCTGCATGTGATTAAACTAAAGATTATCAAATTGAACATCTGAAGTGACTAGCACCAAGACTGTATTTAAATGGTAAGTGTACAAAATTAGTACCATGGTGATATCAGTGAGCCTGGGTAATACTATGAAAATATATGAAAAATGTTATTTGATAGGATAATATATTTTCTCAATTGTATCTCTTACTTGGTTTTATTGTTCATGTGAGAATACAATAACCAGTTAAGTACGACTACAGTTTTCTTAAAAGCAAAGCATAATTTTGAGCATACATTTAACTTTAGGGATTATAAGATTAAAGGCAACCAGAACAGCAGAAATGAATGACTTTTTTTAAAAAAGAAAACAATTCAGCGAAGAAATGAAAATAAAGTAATGACATTGTGTTAGAATTCAACCCTAGGATGTTCTTTTCATTCTCATAAATCACTAATTTCAATCTAGCTAAACTTTGCAATGTAAAAGCTATGGCTGTTGAAGCTTCTTAATTGAATAAGGGTTATTTGTCAATTTTTTTATATTTGTTGGAAATGATAAAGTCACATTAGGGCAACAGGCCCTATCCAGGAGCTTGAAGGCATCTGGATGCAAATTGTGCTCTGCTTGGCACCTGCAGGTTTAAAGTAAGGAGCTTCTGTATTTTTCTAATTTTTTTGCCAAAAATCTGTTGCAGACAACTTTCCAAGAATTTTTAATAGGTACACCTGGAGACATCATAGTTCAGTGGTTTTCAAGCTGTGTCATGCATCTTAATCACTATGAAACTCTACATATTATCATGACTAAGTTCCATCTCCAGAGATGCTGATTTAATTGGTCTGGAATGCATTCTGGGAAATGAGATTTTAAAAGCCCCTAGGTATTTTTATTTTATAGCCAACACTGTAAACAGTGGAGATCCTTAACCTGGGAATTAAAGGAGACTCTAAGAATCAGCCTCTTTATTCTCACTATTCTGTCTCTAGATACGATGATCTCTCCTTCACTTGGTCAGATATTATCAGTAACCAATAGATCTCTCCCTGACCAGTTGTTTGCTATTTCTTAATCACTCCATTCTTTCTTTCATGTTAACACATATATTCACATAATCACCTGCCCAAGAAACCACTAGCATAATTTTTTGTATGACATTGAATGCATAGATATTATATAAGTTCTACATGGTATTATATAAACCTAAGAATATATTAAGTTATTTCTAGCAGATTTCAATGGCTTACATGCCTATTTCCGTATACATGGCATTTAAGGAGCAATACACGTATTTCTTACCTTAAAATACTGTATTTTTAAGTTAATATATGAACTTTTTAGGTTTGTATGTATAAATGTTAAGAATACTATTGAATTGATAAGAATCAGTGTGTCTGTTGACACTAACTACATTGAACCAACTAATATGTCAGTAGAAATTAATGCTGCTGCATTGGTTGGTGTCCAAGAATGGTTTGAAATGACATGCTAATCTATTTTCACTAGTTCATTTTCCTTGATTAGGATAAAATAATAGCATTATTTATAGACCTTGATTCCCAGTGGTATATCTTTGAATTCCTTGCAAAGTCTCCTATAGTAATCTGAGGAAAAACTACCTGATCCTTCATCAAATTTTTTAAAAAATAAATTATATATATAATATTATTTTATATATTATGTATATTACATACATCATCCCATTTCTCTTTCATATGTTGTTATTCTCATTGTTAGGGCATTCCTCAATAGTAATGGCTTTCTCAATGCCTCCAAAATCACAAATACCAGAAGCTCTAAAGGTGTTTTCGAAAAAGTTTTGCTTACCACATACCTAAGCTTAAGTTTAAAAGATTCCCTTATATTCTCACTGATAATAAACCTAAGCTTAGTTTAAGTACAACTAAGGACATTTTTTGCTTAGGCCATAGAAATTTTTGATCCACTTTTCTTTGGTCTCTTTTTATTCTATAAAAATTATCAAGTCATAAATGCCACACATAAAATTTTACTCCTTTATAACATGTGCAAAGGATTGAATAATGTGTTTATTTTTCCCCTTGGGTTTTTTCATCAAACTGTTATTATTTATTCACACCATGAGGTCCCTGGCAAATTGATAAAAGTATCCAAGCAAGGGAAACACTGACCAGCATTAGAATTTTTAGAAAAATACCTCATGCAAAATAATAGAAATAGAAAGAGAATGAAAATAAATAAATAAATAAATAAATACTTTTAATATAAAAATAAAATAAAATAGAAAGAATAATCAGAGGACAAGAAGTTAGAGAGAGGGAAATTTATTAGAAGAAGACTGTCATATTCTGGGTGAGCAACACTGAGACAGTGATAGTTAAAAAAGAGAAGAAGAGACACAGTTGAGAAATACAAATGTAATATGGGCAGGAATTTGTAGAGGGGGCAAATGTTTTTGTTTGTTTGTTTGTTTTTTTAAATATGTGATAATGTCTAGATTCATCAGGGATACTGACCTATAGTTTTCTTTTTACATTGTGTCTTCATTTGGGTTTTGTATCAGGCAATGCTGGCATTATCAAAGGAGTTAAGGAGAATTCCTTCCCCTTCAACTGTTGAAATAATTTCAGAAGGATTGCTATTAGTTCTCCTTTTACATTTGCTATAATTTGGCAGTAAATCTATCTAGTCCTGGGCTTTTCTTTGTTGGGAGACTTTTTATTACTGATTCAATCTTGCCACTTCAGTTTTGTGTTTCTTTATTTTTATGTATGTATGTATTTATTTATTTATTATAAAGATATGGGGTACAATTCAGGGTTAGGTATACAAATGTTGATTATGCAGATACCCTCAGTCTTTGCAGGTTTCATGTTTCTAGGAATGTATCTATTTATTCTAGGTTTTCCAGTTTCTTAGCATATGACATAATAGTCTTTGTTTATCTTTTGCATTTCTGTGGCATCAGTTGGAGTATCTACTTTTTATTTATAATTTTTTTTATTTGGATTTTCTCTCTTTTTCTTGGTTAGCCTAGCTAGTGTTTCATCCTCACAAACATATATGCAAAAGTCTTCAACAAAAATCATAATATACCTTGAAAAAATAAGATTTATATCAGGGGTATGGAAAAGATTCAACATATGCAAATCAATAAATGCAATCATCACATGAACAGAAGGAAGGAAAAAATATAATCATATAAATAGATGCAGAAAATTTTTTTTATGGGAGACTGAACTGGAAGGATCACTTGAAGTTAGGAGTTTGAACAGTCTGAGCAACAGCAAGACCCTGTCTCTGGTATATATATATATATATGTATATATATATCCAGTAAGCTATCAAAAATTTGAAAAGATGTGGAAGGTCACTACATAATGATAAAAGGTCACTACATAATGATATATATGTGCGTGTGTGTGTGTGTGTGTGTGTGTGTGTGTGTATACACATATATATGATATATATATCTTGTATGACTGTATTACTAGCTACTTAGAAGGCTGAGGTGGGAGAATGGCTTGAGCCTAGGGTTGCAGGTTACCATGAGCTTATTGCACTACTGTACTCCAGCCTGAGCAACAGAGTGAGATTGTCTCTTCTGTCTCTAGAAAAAAAAGTGGAAAAGAAAAAAAAAATTGATAAAATTCAACATCTCTTTAGGATAAGAACTCCCAACAGACCAGGCATAAAAGGAACATATCTCCAAATAATAATAATGACAAACCCACAGCTAACATATTACTGAATTAGAATGACTGATCTCAAACCATAAACTCAGATATCAAGATATTAATAGAGAGAATAAATAGAAATTATTAGAGACAAGAGGAAAGAATGAAGAAGTTGATAACTGAGATAACAGTAATAAGGAATACAGTGAATGAAATAAATAAAAAAGTGATAAGCATGGAAAACAAAATTCACTAAGCAGAAGAAAGACTCTCAGAGATTTTGAGGACCAAAATATGGAAGTAAACCAATCTATTAAAAACTTAAAAAAGAAGCTTAAAAATATAGAACAAAGCCTCCAAGAGATGAGTGATTATATCAAGAGGCCAAACCTAATATTAATTGCAATCCTTGAGGCAGATAGAGAGACAGAGTCCACCCTGGAACAAACATTCCATGAAATTATCAAAGAAAACTTCCCTCATCTCATCAGAGTCATGACCATTGAAACACAATAGATTCAGAGAATGCCTGCAAAACAACAAATGAGAAGAGCAACTCCTAGACACACAATAATTTGCCTACACAAAGTAGGTATAAAAGAAAAAAATCCTAAAGACGGCAAAAGAGAAAGTTCAGACTATGTACCGGGAAGATCAATTAGAATGGCAGCAGACCTATTTGCAGACACACTTCAGGCTAGGAGAGATTGGATTCCAATCCTCAAAGTTCTCAAAGATAAACAATTTCACCCAAGAAATACCTACCCAGCGAAGCTAAGTTTCAACAGTGATGGAGAATTAAAATTCTTACCATTCAATCCCTAAGATTTTACGCTGCCTCCAGACCAGCTCTACAAGAAACACTAAAGAAAATATTAAACATAAAATAAAAAAGAAAGACCATACCCTTCCCCCAAGTGCAGGCAAAATATATTGAAAACACACATAAATCAAAACAAAAATCATAAGAAAGATAAAAAACAAATAACAAACAAACATCCGCAATGACAACAAACTCTGTAAGAACCTCATGAAAGGGATACACTCTTCAATCTCAATAATTAGCCTGAATGTAAATGGACTAAAATCACCACTGAAAAGATATATAATGCCAAATTGGATAAAATATCATGATGCAACAATATGTTGTCTTCAGGAGATTCATCTCACTAGAAAGGACACTCACGACTCAAAGTAAGAGGATGGAAAACACATTTGCAGGCAAACAGAACACAAAAGAAAGCAGGAGTTGCAATCTTAATATCAGACAAAATACCCATTAAACTGTCAAAAGTTTAAAAAGATGTGAAAGGTCACTACATAATGATAAAAGATTCAATCCATCAACAAGAAACATCAGTCCTAAAAATATCTGCAGCCAATGTAGAAGCACCAACTTTCATAAAGCAGCTTCTAGGTAAGCTAAAAAGATATTGACTCTAACACTATCGTAGCTGGAGACTTAAATACTCCACTAAGAAACATAGAGAGATCATCAAAACAAAAAATCAACAAGGAGATCTGGAACCTCAATGTGATTCTTAACAAAATGGACTCAACTGATACCTACAGAACACTCCATTCTCTAATAATTGAAAGAAAAAAGAATGCCCACTTTTACCACACCTGTTTCAACACAGTACTCAAAATTCAAGCCAGAGCAACCAAGAAAAGAAAAACATTAAAGGCATCCAAATGAGAAAAGAGAAAGCCAAACTCTCTCTCGATAGATGATGTGATCCTATATATAGAAAAACCAAAAGACTACAAAAATACTCTTAGGGCAGATAAATAAGTTCAGTAACATTGCAGCATATAAAATTGACACACAAAAATTAGTAACATTTCTATACACCAATAATGAAATGGCTGAAAGAGAAATCAAGAAGTCAATTTCAGTTACACAATGGTTAAGATAAATACATACATAAATAAAATACCTAGAAATAAATTTAGCCAAAGAAGTGACTACTCTACAAGTAGTTTTTAAATGCTGATGAAGTAAACTGAAGCAGACACACACACACACACACACAAACACACAACAAACACACAAACAAAAAAATCTTGCTTATGGATTGGATAATTAATATTGTTAAAAAGACCATATTGTCCAAAACAATCTACAAATTCAATGTAAACTCTCTGAAAATATCAATGTAATTTTTCACAGCAACAGAAAATAGCAATCCAAAATTTGTATGAAAGAATAAAAGAACCTGCATAGTCAGAGCAAGCCTAAGCAAAAAAAAAGCAAAGTTGGAGTCATTACATGACCTGCCTTCAATTTTTATTACAAGGTATAGTAACCAAATCAGCATGATATAGGTATATCAGTAAGAGAACCCATAAACATAGCTGCATATTTACAGCCAACTTATTTTGTATAAAGCTATCAATAACATACATTGGAGAAAAAATACCCTTTTCAATAAATGGTGCTGGGAAAATTGGATAACCATACGTTGCAAAAAAAAAAAAAATTAACCTCTGTTTTTCACTATAAAAATAAATCAATTTAAGATAGATTAGAGATTTAAATATAAGACCCAAGACTGTAAAATGATTACCAACCCTCAAGGGGTTCACTTGACTCTAATCTTTGTGTTCCCTGCCCAGTGTCATTAATGCCAATAGAACAAGATCCGGCTCAGTAATGAAGCAAAACCTTTATTTGTTGATAAAGAAATGAAGAAGGGAGATTGTGTTCAAAATATCTTCTTCTCAAAGATAGGGTAAGGAGGCTTTTAAGGGCTCTTGGATCATGTAGGTAAAGAGTGGAGTGGGGATTCCTGGAAAGAAGTAGCATTTTCCATGGGATCTAGAGTATATACAGACTTGTCCTTTCTTTTGCTAGATGCAAAAGAAAGGTGCCTAGGAAGGTACATTTCTCAGCCCTAAGCAAGGATATTGTTTTGATAATTAAGTAAGGATTTAGGTCAGGGAAGTACTGCTGAGCTCACTTCATCTTATGGCTCATTTGTGACGGCTGGAGTTAGGCCTTCCTTTTTGTAAACTGCACAGCTGCAAGCCGGAGTCCATTTCACAGGTTCTGGGGCTTTTAAAATGAATCGAGTTATGCTATGGTAAGAAGACTACTAAACGAACACTTGGGGGAAATTCTTCAAAACATTGACGAAGATTTTATGATTCAGACCTCAAAAGCTCAAGCAATGACAACAAAAAAAGACAAAAGGGATTATATTAAAATAAAAAGCTTCTGTGTAGCAAAAGAAACTATCAACAGAATAAAGAGACAACTTCTTGAATAGGAGAAAAGATTTAAAAATTATTGATCTGACAACAGAATACAAAAGGAATTCAAACAATTCAAAAGTAAATAATAGTAATTCCATTACAAGTGGTAAAAATATCTTAATAGATCTCAAAAGAAGACATATTTATGGCCAGCGGGTACATTTTTCAAAATGCTCAACACCAATAGTCATCAGGGAAATGCAAATCTAAACTACAAAATAACAAAATGTGGACTCTATGCAAGTGTCCATCAATGGAGGAACTAATAAAGAGAATGTAATATATGTAAATAGAATAGTATCTAGTCATAAAAAGCAATAACCTTATGTCATTTGCAACAACATGGGTGAAACTGGAGGTCGTTATGTTGAGGTAAATAAGGCACAGAAAGGCAAATGTGGCTTTTCACTCACATGTGTAACTAAAAATTTAATCACATGAAGGTAGAGAATGAAGTCATAAATACCAGAGATTGGAAAGGGTATGTAAGTGGAAAAGAGTTAAACGAGGTTGATTAATGAGTACAAATACACAATTAGATAGAAGGAATCCTTTTTAATATTTGAAAGAAAAGGGGGGTGACTATAGTTAACAATAATGTATTGTAATTTTCAAACTAGCTAGGAGAACCTGAAACGTACTCAACACACAGAAATGATAAATAGAGGCTAAATTCCCTAAATACACTGATTTGATTGCGCATTCTACATATGTAACTACATTTTAAATATATCACATAGAGACGTGCAAATGCAATATCAGAAACATTTTTTTTAAAGTGATATAAAAAGAATGGCAGAGAGATTAAGAAAAGTTTCATTTTTAGTAAACATATTTTTAATTAAGAAGAAAGTAACCGGAAGAACGAGATAGTATAAGTGAGAGAGAGGTAAAAATTAGTTCAAAGTTCCAGAGAAAGCATCAGAGAATGTGACTATAAACCAAAGTGTATCAGTTAAACAATAAAAGAAGAGACATACAAGCACTTGAGAAGAGAAAAAATGTGATTAGGAAAAAACATAATCTTGTAATCTTGTAAAAACCAATACAATCAACAAGCACAAAAACTTGAAATGATAATGACCTTGGCAAATAATGTATACGGATGTTCTATTTTTCACCATAAACAAATACATTTCTGTGAATTTAGGAAACATTTGACCTTGAGAAAAAAATCAACATCTCAGTATGATGACCCTTACCCCATAACAAACACTCTACCTCTGCAACTAAAATCCACCTGATAGCATTTTTACAATGTTTTTTTCCAAATAGCTATTCAACTTATTTTTGTCTCAAGTTCTACAACAAAGTGTGAGAAAGTACACTTGTTCCACAAGAGAGTGTAGAGAGTTAACGGTAGGGTAGATAAAAAGAGAGGTAATAAAATAGGGCTTTAAACATCAGGTAGCATTTAAAACATGAGCATAATACCAAGAGGTGATACAATATGGATTTTATAAATTTATGCAAAAGAATCTTTGTTAATTAAATATTGGCAAGCTTGGACAAATGCTCCAATGCTAATTACTCTACAATTTTTGACTATTTCTAAGTATTTTATAGATGATGGCAAATCATATATGCAAATAAGCTAAACAGTTGCTAAGGAAGAATGAAAAAATATGTTTTTCCTATTTTTGATTATAGGTTTATATGCAATTTTACCATTTAAATATATCTGTGCTTTTTCTTCTTCTTCTTCTTCTTTTTTTTTTTTTTTTTGAGTTGGAGTCTCACTCAGTCACCCAGACTGGTGTGCAGTGGCGTGCTCCCGGCCACCCCAGCTTCAACTTGCCGGGCTCTGGCGATCCTTCCGCCTCAGCCTTCCAAGTAGCTGGAACTACAGGCTCGCGCTACTAAGCTCGGTTAATTATTTATTTATTTATTGTAGAGACAAGGTCTCACCAAGTTGCCCAGATGGGTCTCGAATCTGCAGGCTCAGGCAATCCACTCACCTCGGCATCCCAAAGCGTGGGATTAGAGGCTGAGTCACCGAGCCCAGCTGTGCTTTATTTTCAGATTGTATCAGTCTAAGCACATTATATAACATAAAATATTTATTGTTTAAAATACAAAAAGAGTACTGCGTTAGGTAAGTATACGTGACTTCATATATGGTTTTATAGCAAATGAGGAAATAATGTCAAAGAATATATTGAACATTTTTTATTCTCTTTGCTACTAAAGGCAGCTCGGTCCCGACTCCCAATTCCATCACCTGCATCTCTTATTCACATTGACAGAGAATACACCATCTTTCTTCAAAATCACTGATTAATAACCCTCTTGTTCTAACAGAATTTGTTTTTCCTGACACATTGCTCATGTACTTGAAGACTTCTATCTCAGAAAGCATCTTTGATGCGATTTCAGTTTATCTTTCTTCCTGATTGTGATAAACAGCCATGTTCTTATTAGGTAGTAGAAAATATTTAAATCTATTATCATTCATTTGGAAGCCAAAATTTATTTTTTGAGAAGTTGCAATTATTCTCACATTTCTTATAAAAAATGGTTTCATGTGGTTTATTTTCATTTCTACTAAATGCAATTGAAATTGAAGCACCTGAAAAATAAATGGTACTACATTTTAAAGGCAAATTTAAAAATACTTAAAGTAGGAACACCTTAAAATTATCAACAGACTACATTGTGAAATTAAACTCACCTGAAATTCACTAGTTTCTTGAGTTCTCAAATGCTATCTTCTAGACACAGGTATAGTTTATAGTTGCATCTGTAAAATATTGTTGTTGTCATAAACACAATAGAAAATTTCTTACTGCCTGTAATTTAAATTCAAGTTTCAGTTTTTTTGTTATTTTATTACCACTTGTCATTTTCTGAAATCAGTTGCATTTTCTTATCTATGACTTTGTTAAATATGACTCTGACTATAAATTAATGTTTATATAAGGTGCAAGTCTATTCAGATATTGGAAAAACATTATGTTTAAAGTTATTCTTATTAAGTGAAGTGGAAAGCAGAATATTGCACGAATAATTCAAGGCAAACATTTCTTTCACAGAATATTAACTATACACATAGTTTATTATTTCACCATTCCACATAACTTTTTCAATTCATAGTTCATTGTTTTCTGTGCAGATAACATACTAGCCTACATTGTATTTTTTTTCTTATTGTTTAATTGAACAAGTAAGGCTATGTCACCAAGATATTAGGGTGGCTTGGATAGTCAAGTCACTTCCCCTTATCTGTTTCCACGAACAAGCAGCAATGAAAGGTCCACTAAAAATCAATCAATTAGTCAAATATGAATAGCATTGAATCTTAAAGTCTAATTAATAATAACTTTTTTTCATCAAAGTCTTACTTTGTCACGCAGGGTGGAGTGCAATGGTTTGTTCATGGCCACCGCAGCCTCAACTTGCTGGTCTCAGGTGATCCTTCTGCCTCAGCCTGCCAAGTGCCTGGAAATACAGGCATGTGCTACCACACCTGGCCAATTTTTTATAAATTTATTGTAAAAAAAACAAGATCTCATCAAGTTGCCCGGGCTGGACTCAAACCCCTGGGCTGAGGCAATCCTCTCGCCTTGGACTCCCAAAGTGTTGGGATTATAAGTGTGAGCCACCAAGACAAGACTGCCCACTTTCATCCCTCCTGTTCAATATAGTGTTAAAAGTCATAGCTAGAGTAATCAGACAAAAGAAAAAAATGAGGGGTACCCAAATAGGAAAAGAAGAAGTAAATCTACCTCTCTTTGCTGATGATATGATTCAATACCTCAAAATTCCAAGAGAATCTGTCAAAAACCTTCTTGCACTGATAAAGGACTTTGTCAAAGCCTCAAAGTACAAAATCATTGTGCAAAAGACAATCACATTCTTATACACTAACAAAAAATAGGCAGAGAATCAAATAAAAAACACAATCCCAATAGCTACAAAAAAAAAAAGAAAAGAAAAGAAGTATTCTGGCATCTTCCTAGCCAGAGAAATGAAAGATATTTACAAGGACAACTATGAAACATTGCTCAAAGAAATCAAAGATGACACAAAGAAATAGAAAACTATTCCATATTCACGTATTGGAAGAATTGACATTGTGAAGATGTCCATTCTGCCCAAGGCAATCTACAGATTTAACACAATACCCATTAAATTACCAGCAGTATTTTTCTATAAGACTGCAATAATCAAAACAGCCACGTATTGGTACAAGAACAGGGACATAGACCAATGGAGCAGGATAGAGATTCCAGATGCATATCCTCAACTTTTCAACCAACTCATCTTCAACAAAGCCTCCACTAACAACAACTGGGGAGAGGAGAACTCATTCATAAAGGGTGCTGGGAAAACTAGTTGACAACAGTCAGAAGATTAAAACAAGGTCTCTACCTATCACCACACACAAAAAAACAGCTCTAAATGGATCAAAGACCTAAATGTAAAACCTCAAATTATAAGAGGCTTAGAAAATGTAGGAGACACCCTTATGAAACTTGGAACTGGAGACTAATTTCTGATCAAAACCCCAAAAGCCCATGCCATAAGAGATAAGATGGACAAGTAGAACCTTATCAAACTGAAAAACTTCTGCAAAGCAAAAGAAACCATCAAGAGAGTGGCAAGACAGCCCACAGACTGGGAAAAAATACTTGACAACTGAACATCTGACAAAGGCCTAACATCTAGGATCTACAAGGAACTCAAACATGCAGAAAAGAAAAAACATGGTCCTATTAAAAGTAGAAAAAATATATGAATAGACACTTCTCAAAAGAAGACATACAAGCACCCAACAGGTACATGAAAAAATGTTCAGCCTCACTAATAATTAAAGAAACACAAATTAAAACCACTCTGAGATACCACCTAATTCCAGTCAGGATGACAATAATAAATAACTCAAAAAACAACAAATGCTGGAGAGGATGCAGGAAAAAGGGAACACTTCTACAGTGTTGGTGGCAGCGTAAAGTAGTACAACCTCTGTGGAAAACAGTGTGGCGATTCCTAAAAGATCGAAAAATTGACCTTCCACATGACCCAGCAATCGTTTTCTGGTATTACACCCAGAGGAACATTAATCATTCTACAAAAAGATACCTGTACATGCATGTTTATTTCAGCACTATTCACAATAGCAAAAACATAGAACCAATCTTGCTGCCCATCAAAAGTAGACTGGATTTTTTAAAATGTGGTACATATACACAATGGAAAATTATGCAGCCATAAATAAGGGCAAAATTATGAACTTCGGAACAACTTGGATGGATTTAGAGTCCATCATACTGAGTGGTCTATCACAGAAACAAAGAACTGAGTACAGCATGTTCTCACTCATAAGAAAACCCTGAACAATTATCATAATACTATAAAAAAGGGACTAGCTGTAGTGGGAAACTGCCAGGGGAGTGGGAGCCACACTTCATCAATATGGGTACCTGATCTCAAACCAGGTGAAGTGAGGACTAATATGAGATCCAAACTTTACTTGTACAATGACCATTTGTATACCTAACACTGAGTTGTTCCCTACATCTTTATAATAATAAAAAATACTAGCAAGAATGTAATTAAAAACAATAAGACTAATAGAAAGCAACATCTTAGCATTTAACAGTTGCCATGCAAAAATGTAAATTACAATTGTTGGTTTTCAAAACATATTTAGTGATGTTATTGTCCTAATTTACTGGGTAAAAAGCTTTTTCAAAACTTGAAGTTCAAAGAGATTATGTAACTTATCAGAATTACAGGTCTAGTAAACAGCAGAGTTAAGACGTTTTTGTCTGATTGTGGACACATAAGCAACTACTAATTTCCCAGGAAAGAAGGAATAAGTAGAAAAAAAATGAAAAATTGCTAACTTATGAGTTGGAAGAAACATTAATGAGACTCTTAATAAGATCAATATATAAAATTTTATTAATAGAAGCAAAATTTAATGAGAAATGAGGAATGGGACAACATTCCATTGTTGTCAAAAATTAGAAACAAAAGATCAAAACTATTTTCATAAACATAACTCATACAATTGTGGGTTGATTGTGGAATCCATTAGACAAATTCGCCATCTAGGCTGTTGTGTTCTGGTAGAGAAGTCAAAGCAATATTGTCAGCATGAAACATTGTATAGCATATAGTTAATGAGTGAAAAGTGGTAGAGGAAAAGATGCATTCATTCAGTGTTTTTATGTGTGCGTGTGTATGTGTGTGTGTGTGTTTATGCAACAGCTAGAAGTACATTTCTTCATCTTTACTTGTTTTTGAGCTGTTCTTTGGGTGAAATGCAATTCTGAATATAACCACCAGAAAACAATTAACTGACTGTAATGAATCAGGTTGACTTTTTAGCAATGACCAAAACAATTCTTCATTTTTTAATAATTCTCAAAGAAGCATTTGCTATTCCTTAGATTTAGACCAAAATATAAATTATATATGTATATCTATAATTAAATGTATATTTTAGCATTTTCTGTTTGCACTGAAGGAATGCAATCTTTTTTTAATGTAATGGATGTAATTTAAATGGATGAAAATGAAGCTTAACAGTTGCTTAAATATCAACAGTTTTGATTCTCTATCATACTCAGTGATCTATCACAGAACAAAGAAATCAGTGATCTATCACAGAAACAGAGAATAGAGTACCATATATTCTCACTTATAAGCGGACCTTGAACAATTATCATAGTACTATTGGAAAGGGATTGGCAGGGTATAGGGGGGCATTGGCAGTTGAAGGAAACTGCCAGAGGAGGGAAGGGCACACCTCATCAACAATGGTATCTGCATAATGAATACTTGTATACCTAACCCTGAATTGTACCCCACATCTTTAAAATAAAAGAAAACAAAAAGTAAAATAAATAAATATATTTAGTTATGTTGAAAATGTAAACATCAATTTGAATAAAGTACGACATCCAAGAATCTAAAAAAATTCTGACTTAATGGAATTGTTTTAATTCTGATATTATATATTTACTGAATAATCATTGTTAATTAGTAACTTAAGTATTTTCTTACTGGCATCATATGTCACAGAAATTAAAAGAAATCTCTTCAGATCATGCAGTTAGTCTTCTTAACAGCATTCTCGGTATGTAGAGATGTCTTCTATTGAAGGTTAATTGTACAGCCTGGCCTCCTTCACTTCTATAAAACATCTCCAAGCCCTGATAAAAATGTTGAGTGAAACCAAACTTTGAAATATAAAACACCACCACCAAAATACCAGTCAACAAATGATAAACCAATATGAAAAGAGGACATCTTGGGAAGTTGAGGAAATTATTGAATGTCATGACTCTTGCATATGGCAGAATTTTATTGCAATAATAGTTTGTGTATAGTAGGGAACAGGTACCTGGTGAATTTATGCTTCTGTGTTCAGTTCTGAAAACGTGTTCCTCAGTCAACAGGACTTTCGGATCTTCCACTGGTTACTCCATTAGCTGAAAAATAATTTCTAGTGATCAAAATAGAGAAACTAGAAGTGTTTTAAAAATAAAAATGGCGAGTGGATTGTCTGAGCCAGCGGGTTCGAGACCAGCCCGGGACTCTTGGCGAGACCGCCTCTCTACAATAAATACAAAATTAGCCAGGCGTTTTAGCGTGCGCCTGTAGTTCCTGCTACTTGGAAGACTGAGGGGAAGGTTCGCCAGAGCCCAGCAGGTCACGCTCAGGTGGCCTTGAGCATGCTACTGCACTCCAGCCTGGGCGACGGAGTGAGACTCCAACTCAAAAAAATAAAAAATAAAACATGGTTTATTTTTGTACAATTGAGTACCCACTGAATTTTTTTTGTGAATGGGACAACTTTCTAAGTCATTACCAAGTTCATCTGAACTTTTTAAAAAGTCCTTTTCTAGTTTGCAAAATTCTACCGTTTAAGTCGATCTTTGTGTGAAATTTATTTATTTAATTAGAATTTTCATAGGATTCGACTGTATTTAACAATTTGGAAGTTTCCTCACTTTGCTCCTGCTAAATGTCATTATTTCAGCTCACAACTTATTTTCAAAATTTTTAAAAATAATTATTATTTTTAATTGACATTACTGTATTACATATGGAGTTCAATTTGATGTCTTTATATAGGTATGCAGTGTGAAATGGTTACATCAAACTAATTAATAAATACATCACCTCATGCACTTAGCATTTCTTGAGGTGATATATTTGAAATTCACTCTCTTGGTTATACAATATATTATTATTATATTATAATTAAACAATGCATTATTACTGACTATATTCACCCTGGTGTGCAGTAGATCTCAAAAGCATATTCCTCCTCTCTAGCTGAAATGTTGTGCCTTTGGATCAGGAACTCTCCATTTTCTCACTCTATCCCCCAATTCTGGTGACAATTGTTTTACGCTCTATTTCTATGAACTCAATATTTCATAGATTTCATAAGCAACAATCATGTGGCATTTACTTTCTAGGCCACTTACTTTACTTAACGTACATTCATCCATGTCACTCTAAATGACACGCGTTTGTACTTTTTAAAGTCTGAGTAGTATTCCATTGTGTATATATACCACATTTTTAAAGTCCATTCATCTGTTGATAGACACTTAGATTAACTTTCTACTTTGGTTAATGTGAATGAGGCAATAGCATGAAAGTATGAATATTTCCATATTGATTTGAATTGCTTTGGGCATGTTTTCAGAAAGAATAAGAATTGCTTGATTATATGATATTTTTATTTTTGAGAAGATTCCATAACTTTTTTCATAGCAGCTCCATTAATATACATTCTTATCAACACTGCACAATGGTTCCTTTTTTACTGCTTCTTTACCAACTTTTATCTCTTAATAAAAGCCATGTTAACAGGCATGAGATATCTCATCGTGGTTATTAATTTACATTTCTCTTATTATTAGTGACAGCATTTTTTCATAAACTTGTTGGTCATCGGTGGGACTTTTTGGGAAATGTTTATGCAAGTTCTTTGCCTTTTTTTGGTTATTTGTTCTCTTGCTATTCTGTCTGAATTTTTAATACTTTGTATACATATTAACTGCTTATCAGATGTATGGTTTGAAAATATTTTACTACTCTGTGGTTTGTCTATTCATTTGAAAATACTGTGCAGAAGCTTACCGATTTGGTGTAATTCCATTTGTTGATTTTGACTTTTGTCTCTCAACTTTTGAGGTAATATCCATAAGATCTTTGCTCAGAACTATGCTGTGAAGATCTTCCCCTATGTTTTCTTCTAGTATAGTTTCAGGTTGTACATTGAAGTCTTTAATTCATTTTGAGTTGATATTTGTGCATAGAGTAAGATAAAAGTCTAATTTTATTTTCGTGCAGATCACCAGTTTTCCAGTACCATTTATTTAATAAACTGTCCTTTTTCCATTGTGTGTTTTTGGTACCTTTGTTATAAATCAATTAACTGGAAATAGGTGGGTTTTGAGGGGAACTTTTTATCATATTTCTTTGGTTGATGAGTCTGTATTATGTCAGCACAATGCTGTATTGATTACAATTGCTTTATAATATATTTTGAAGTGAGATAGTGAGTGTGGCACCTCCAGCTTTGCCCTTTTTGCTCTAGATTGTTTGGGCTATTTATGGTCTTTGGTGATGACATATGAACTTAAGGATTTTTTTTTTCTCTTTATGTGAAAAATGACATCAGGATATTGTCATAGATTGCACTGAATCTGTAAATCACTTTGGGTAGTATGGTCATTTAAACAATATTAATTATTTTAATCCATAAATATGGAAACTTTTCTATTTAATTGCATCTTCTGTTTTTTCATTAGCATTTTAATGTTTTACTTGTAAAGATTTTCACTTTTTCGTTAAATGGATTCTTTGGTATTTTACATTTTTTGTAGCTATTGTGAATGGGATTGCCTTGCTGATTTATTTTTTCGGATTGTTTCCTATTGACACATATATTAAATGCAATGAAATTTTGTGTGTTTATTTTTTTATTCAGCAACTCTACTGACTTCGGTCATACAAGTTCGAACAGTTTTTGTGAAGACATTGCATTTTTCTAAGTACAAGATTATGTCTTCTGAGAACAAGAATAATTTGACTTTTTTTTCCTTTCCAATTTAGATGACATTTCTTTCTTTCTGTTATTGAATTGCTCTGACTAGGACTTCCAGAGCTATGTTGTAAAGAAGTGATGAGAGTGGGCATTTTTCTTTTGTTTCTTATGTTAGAAATAAAGCTTTCAATTTTTAATGACTATGTATGCTGTTAATGGTAAGTTTGTCATACATGGCTTTTACTGTGTTGAAATATATTTGTCCTATACCTACTCTAACTGAACTATTTTTGTCATGAGGAAACTGTTAAATTTTGTCAAGTGATATTTCTGCATCTATTATAGAAATCATGATTTTTATTCTTTATTTATAATATGACATATCTCTAACTGATTTTTGTATGATGAATCAGTTTTTGCATCCCAGGAATAATTCTCATTTGATCAGATGAATGATTATTTTTATGTGCTGTAGAATTATTTTTGTACAAAGGACCATTTGTATACCTAACCCTAAATGATACCCCACACATTTAAAATGAAAATTAAAAAAATAAAAGGTGTTGATCCAAAAAGTAAAAAAATAAAAAGTTATGTTTAGGCTTTATTTTAGTCTATTTCTAAAAAGAATTTTTGCATGTTTGTTCATCAGGGATATTGATCTGCAATTCTCTTTTCTTGTAGTGTCTTCTCTGACTTTAAAATCAAAGTGATTCTGGCCTTGTAGGGAGCACACAGGTGCTTGGTTGCGTCTCAGCTCACCTACTTAATCTAAGCAGGTCCAGATGCCTCACAAGCAGGTAATTACTGACCTGCCCCAAAATGCTGCTGAGAAGCACTAGAGCTAGGTGGGACAGCTGGCCAAGGATTCAAACCCGGGGCACCTTCTTACCTTGTTTCTTGCAGAGCAATGCTGTTGGTCACTGTCTCTGGTGACACACTTCCACTGACCAGAATTCTGAACCACTGCCAAGATCTTCACACTGGTCATTGTGAGTCACACCTCAACTCTTTGTTTCTAATTTACTCCAGGTGGTCTAACCCTGAAGATTTTTGCTATATTTTTGTGGAATGAGACAAGATTATGCCTCCTACAAAGGGTCCCATATAGTAGGGAAGCTGAATGACTACTGCCAACACTCTATTCTCTCTATAAAAACCATGGGTCCTGGATAATCTTGAGTGCCATATTGAGTTGAGGGAGGGGGTGACACTATCAAAGTGAAACTGATCCTTTTACCCTTTGGATGTGGCTGTTCCCTGTTCCTCAATCTAAGGGGCAAACTTAGCCTCACTTCCAAGTTCTGAGATGTTCCTATGAGTACTCATGTCTGTAGAGAGTTGCTTGTCGAATTTATGTGGAGAGGAGTGGAGTTGGAAATTCTCATTTACCATCTTGCTGATTTCACTCTCAACCCTTTGATGTTTAAATAACCCATCTAGTATATTTGGATCCTATGAATTAAAGTTTTGCATTCACAGTAACTCAAATATTTTGGTGAACACCAACAATTACTTTATTATGCTTTCTAGTCCAGTCTACATGTTAAAAAAAAAAGTTAACTCATTATGCGTTATACATAAGTTTCTTATGTCTTAACTTTTAATACTATGAGGGCAATGTATGAATGCAATGTATGAATGTAAACATTAATTATAGGTAGTATTTTGATAGGAAAATTTTATTTCAGGATAGTTAAAGGGGTATAATGAAATATTTATCATGAAAAGATAATTTGATTTAATATGATTTGTCAGTCTCTACTCTGTTTGGCAGCAGCTTATTTCATATACTGAGAGTGTAATTGATGAGCTTTCAAAGTATTGCCCTGTCAGTAGATGGTGAAGTAGAAAATGAGAATGAGAAGTGAGGAAATCAATATGTTGGAATGCTACAAAGGAGAGATTATAAAAGGTCTCAAGACAATAGTAAAGGAAAAAAATAGGAAATTATTTTATTAATTATTGGTACATAGAATGTTTTATTAATAGCTGGTACATAAAGCTTTATTATTATTAGACATTTTTATCTCAATATTCAAACATCCCATTGAAGAAACTGAGAGGGACAAATCAAATGAGAACCAGTGGTATTGCCACAAGATTTTCCCACAAGTCGAGGTTTTTCCATATTTTTACAAAAAGTTTCATGTTTTCATTTTTTATTTTTTAATTTTAAAGATGTGGGGTGCAATTCAAGTTAGGTAAACGAGGGGTTATCATAAAGCTTGGGTAAAGCTTGGGTCTCCCTTTGTTCCCCACTTCACCTGGTATGAGATCAGGTTCCCTTATTGATGTTATGTGCCCCTACCTCCCTCCCCTGGCAGTGTCCCAATACTGAAAATCCTTTTCTTATTGTATTATGGTAAATGTTCAGGGTCCGCTTATGAGTGAGAACATATGGTACTCAGTTCTTTGTTTCTGTGGTAAATCACTGAGTATTATAGACTCTAAAAACATCCAAGTTGCTGCGAAGTCCTCAATTTTCTTCTTCTTTATGGCTACATAATATTCCATCATGTATATGTACCACATTTTAAAAAATCCAGTCCAGATTCGATGGGCAGCATGGTTGGTTCCATGTTTTTGCTATTGTGAATAGTGCTGTAATAAGCATGCATGGATTTTCATTGTTACCCTCATCTAATTGATGGAATTTAGCTCCGCCTGTCTAAATACATTTGTGCTGCTATATAAAAAAAAAAACAACTGAGACTGAACAATTCATAAACAGCAAAAATTCATTTCTTACAGGTTAAAAAAAGTTCTAGAAATTGGGAAGATCAAGATTAAGTAGCTAGCATTTGGTGTCTTCTAAGGGCCTCTTTGTTTCATTGTCACCAGAAAGAAAACACAAATGCTGTGTCTTCATATGTTTGGAAGGTGGAAGAACAAAAAAGAGCCTATTTCCCTTCAGTCCTTTTAAATGGTTGTTAATCATCTCCTAAATGTGTTGTTAATCATCTCCTAAATGGGGAAGGTTGTTAATCACCTCCCCAAAACTATCACATTTGGGTTTACATCCCAATATGAACTTTGGAAGAGAAGCAAACATTCAGACCATAGCACCATCTTTATGGATGTAAGTCACATGTAAACTTTTGTTTTATCAAGTTTTTAAGTCACTAATGAAATGAAACAAGTAGTCTACATTCTTCTGTGCCTTATGAATAATCTCATTCTGGGGCTCATCCCTTTAGTTTGCATATGGCCCCTTATCTGAACTGAGAGCATCTGAAACACAAGAGTCATGATGTGTTTGCCTTTGAGTCAACAACTCCCAGTTGCTGCTGGCACATAGCAAATTCCCAGCCTTTGGCAGCTTTATTTGTAGCTTCTTACTAATATGCTGAGTAACCAAAGTCATCTGTTCTGAATCATTTATCTTTGAGTTTCAAGTAAAGTATTAGTTACTTTATTGTTTATTTCTTAAAGTTATACATGTTATCAAATGTCACATTGAGCACAGACTGTATTAATTAAATTAGCTGATTTGAAACTCAGTATGAGATTCCTGTGTGTGTGTGTGTGTGTGTGTGTGTGTGTGTTTGTGTGTGTGTATGTGTGTGTGTGTACATAAATATATTTCACAAATACATACTAAGGATCAATCTGACACACAGAACACATCGTATAAATATTAAATTAACAAATATATTATAAGGAATTCAAAAATATTCTAGCTGCATGTCCAAATGTCTAGAACTTTAATCTCATTGTTCATAATTAAGAAAAGAGAACATGCATTTTTTTCCTGAGATTCACTTTTCTTATTAGATATAATCTATAGCATACCCCTTATGTTAAGACTTGTAGATATGTTTGTTATTTTAGCACACTATTGCATACTTCTATCTATTGTACTTTTGCTTTTCATATTCCTATAAGGCAGTATTTTTATGAATTATAATTTATATGTATTTAATTAAATATGCACAGACTTGATGGTACACATTGCTGGAGCTCATCTTTCCTTTCCTGAAAAACTTTTCACATCTCAAATGACAGATTTTTCTTAACATATACTAATAAAAATGTATGCCTAACTACTAAATTTTAGGTACATTGCTTATTCTGGACATAGATAATTCTTTTAATTTGTGTAATAACTTTTTAAAGTAGATATGTTAAGGAACTATCAAGAAATGTAAGACTCTGAACTATTAAATTACTTGACAGGGAATATACAGATATTAAACGGCAAAACTGAAATTGGATTTTGGGTCTACATGTCCAAATAGCATGAGTTATTTTCTGTACTTAAGTTTCTTCATTGTGTTGTTTCATTGTGTTGTTACATCTATAGCAACACCAAAGTAACATAAAAATAGAAGAAATATCAGTGATGGCAAAATCATCTGTGTCACCTGGCTTCCAATTACAATGGAATATACAACTATTGAGTAGAGAATAGCTGAGCTCAAAGGCCAAAATTTCAAGGTTAATATAAAAAGATCATAATGGAATAATGATTTTGGTTATTTGCAGCCTACTTCTAGACTAAATCTTCAGGTAGTACATCAAGGAGATTGTCTTTACCAAAAATCAAGCTCTTTTACCCCATTAACTCTTCTGATTCCTCAGTCTGAAACCTTAGGTATAAATAAAGAAGTTCACATACTGTTGGTTAATACCTCTAAAAATCTATCTATGCATCATTCAGTTATATGTAGAATTTGTAAGAAATTAAAGTGTTTTGCAAAGTTTTGTTCTGTCCAAAACAAATATTTATGTGTGTTGTTAAGATAGAATTATTTATGCTCTTGACTGAAGACAAAATATTGAAATGTACTTAAGGTGCCAGAAGAATGGTCTAAGCTAAAAAGAGTTAATGATTTTTTGAAAACTGATGTCAAAATTTAGTTCCTTAAAATGTTATTGAGTTACATTACAATATTTATATTTCTTCATGAGTACCATTAATAAAAATAATGTCATGCACTTTTATCTTCCATGGCCCTCATTTACTCATTACAAACAAATAAAGCCATGACTTGATTAATTTTTTTCAGACTTAGGCTAATCCTCTTCAACAATTATGTATTTAACCTCTAGAAGGAGCCAAGCTATAAGGTTCTTTATAAATTAATAAAAAATATTTAATTATTTCTCTTGGATGGAAAACAGTTAAACCCACCAGAAAAAAAATCAAATAAATTGTAATATGGCCTAATGAATAAAAGAATAATAGTTTCTGCCAAGATAGATATAGATAAAAAGAGAATGTTTTTCTGTGAAAATAAGACTAAAGTTAGTAACAATAAGAGAGACAATTTGTTCAAATCTTATTTAGATTTTTTCTTTGTTTTTCATTAATCCTCTGCTATTGTCAAGTGTTATTATCTCTGTATTAGAATTGGAAACATAGCAACTCAAATTATAGCAGGTAAATACTATAATAAGCAGATATTTTCCCTGACATAACTTTTAATCCTCAACTTTGTAAGAGTATATAGGACCATTCTGTTATAAGGACTGAAATAAGTCATCACTGAAAATGGAAGGGTGAACTTTAGATCCCTTTAGCATTATTTTATCTCTTTTCAGTTCTTTATATTGAATATTCAGCAAAAGATCAAATATGAAAAAGTGAGTCGGGGGCTCACTCTGTCGCTGAGTGCAGGGGTGTGAACTTAGCTCACCCCAGCCTTGACTTCCTGAACTTAAACAATCCTCTGCCTCAGTCTTCTGAGTAGCTGGGATTAACAGGCAAGTACAAGTGTTGTACCTCAGCCTCTCAAAGTGCTGGAATTGCATGCGTAAACCACTGTGCTCTGCCAATGTTTTTAATGTACATACACTCTTTTATTAAGTATTCTATATATAATCAATTCCATTATGCCCTAAATCATTGCCACCATTTTTCTCCTGATATTGTCTAGGTCAAAAAGGAATTTAATTGTTCTTATCCTAATTTTGAAAATACTTTTTTCCCCACCAAAAATGTTTACAAACTCCAGAACTACCATTTCATTGAGAATCACAATTAATGACACATTATTTAATTGAGCCTTTTTATTTCCAATATTATGAAAATAGGCAGAATTATTTCCACCTATTTTCATTTTACATACTCTTGTATTATACTTGGGCCTCCAACTTGGAGACAGTGATTCAGAAATTGTGTTGGCATCTAGAGTCATAGTAACCTTAAACAGAGCCTGAGACGTCGCAAAGTAAAAAGGACAAGAAAATCTCCTCTATCTTGTTTCAGAAAATGAAGATTTTCTTCCAAACACAGTTCCTCTTGTATCCTGAGATTCAGAAATGTGCAAATAACCACTTATTTATTGTTAATTTTTAAAGTAATAATGGTCACTCTAAATGGCAATGTGCCCTCCAAAGGAATATTCCCTGCTTTTCTGGAAGATGGGTGTTAAACCCACAGAGTCTCATGCTAACTAGCCTGGACTTTCACTGCGATGAGAGAAAATCAGCCATTCCATGAGCACACTGGACTCTGGGAGGCATTAGGGTTTTAGCAACAGTGAGGGCAGGATAAACTATTTGCATGAATGGATAGTAAACACTTTAAAATCTAAACACGGTGTTTTGTTTATTTTTTGTAATGCTATGTTTTGATTCTATTCACTTTTTCATTTAAATATCATCTATAAATATTTTCTTTGTGATTATCATGATTCTTACATAAAACATTTTATATTCATAACAGTCTACAGTAAGCTGATGAGTTACTTTATATGGGTTACTTTAATCCCATATAAAAAAAATCTCCAATTCCCCCTTCAACACACTTTATGTTATTGATATAAAAATTTACATTTTTATACAATCCAATTAAAAATTGCCAAAAGACTTAACTGATATTTCCACAAAGAAAGCGTACACATGACCAACAGGTATTGAAAGGGTATGGAAATGCCACTAGTCATCAGAGAAGTGCAAAGGATAGCTATTACAAATGTGTGTGCATGTGTGGTGTGTGTTAGATAGAAAGCAATGAAATCAAAACCTTTGTACATTTGGTGAGAATGTAAAATGATGTAACTGTATGCCAAACTGTATATAGGATTCTCAAAAAATTAAAAATAGAACTACCATATAATCTAGCAATTCCACTTTAGAGTCTATATGCAAAATAATTGAAATCTCAAGAGATCCTACACTCCAGTGCTCATGGCAGCTTTAGTCACAACAGCTAAGATATAAAAATAACTTAAAAGCCCATCGATGAATGAATGAAGCAAATATGGTATATACATTCAACAGGATATTATTCAACCCTTAAAAATAAGGAAATCTTGCCTTTTACTACAACATTAATGAAATAGGAGGACATTATAGTAAGTGAAACAAGACAATCTCTGAAGGACAAATATTGCATTATCCCACTTATCTGAGATATATAAAATTGTCAAAGTTGTGGAAGCAAAGAGTTAAATAGCAGTTACTAGGGGCTTGGGATAGGGGAAAATGGGGAATGGTTCAATTAGTACAAGCTTTAGTTTTAAAAAATGAATAAATTATAGATATTTGCTATACAATGTAGTGCTTACTGTCAACAATTCTCTATTGTACTGAAGACTTTGTTAAGAAGGTAGATCTCAAATTTCATGTTCTTACTACATACATAAAAATGACTAGGAGAAAACTTTTGGAGGTGATGGATATGTTTATCCTGATTGTGGTAATGGTTTCAAGGGTATATGCATTTGTTCAAATCCATCAAATAGTATACATTAAATGCATGAACTTTTTTTGTATTTAATTTGCACTTCAATAGAGCAGTCAAACTAAGTAAAGAAATCCTATATTTTACCTGTCCCTACTTCAGAAACCTATCTACCTCATTATATTTAAAAACAAACTCACATTAACTGAATTTAAGTTTTGTAAAAGAGTGTAACTCCACTGTGATTAAGAATAATTCTTTTGGAAATTTCTTGTGCTTAAAGTAAAAGGTAAAAAATGTTGTCCTTAAGTCTGATAAAGCATGTTCTGATAAACATTTATCTTTGCTTTGCCATTCCAGTTGCCACAGCCTTAAAGGAGTCCCTGATCTTTCATCTTTAGGCTTAGTGCCTAGGTCTGTCCCCCATGTGATCTCTCCTTCTGCACTTTATCTTCACCCAATTCTCCTCCCACGAAGTAACTGCCTTTTTATGTCACTAATCAGAATGATTTAATTTCTCAATTTGGAGGCCTTGACTAACTCCTGACCAACTAAAGGTTAAGAAAGAAAGAAAGAAAGAAAGAAAGAAGGGAGGGAGGGAAGGAAGGAAGGAAGGAAGGAAGGAAGGAAGGAAGGAAGGAAGGAAGGAAGGAAGGAAGGAAGGAGGGAGGGAGGGCTTTTAAAAATATTGAAATATTTTTCCAATTTATTTTGGCCCAGAGGTTGATAAACACTTCCTGGAAAGAATGAAAGAAGAAACATTTTAAGCTTTGTGGGCCACCTTTGCTCAGTCTCTAAATTTAGCCCTTGGGTCATAGTGTGCTTACTTGTTAAAGTGTGTTAATTCCTATTTTTAGTGTCATAAAGTTGCCTTCTCCATCCATATGTAACAAAGAGATAATGCTTTTCATGATTCTTATGCCACAGAGATCTTTAATTTATGTTGATCTTTTAGCTTGAAATGTTCTAAAAGACAGACAATAAATTGATCAGACACATATTGTTAAAAAAAGAATCAGAAAAAAACCTGTTTTCATAGGGAATGTCCCTTTCTGTTGGGACATCATGTTTAATGTTTACTATCTTCTTCTGATATTCTCTTAATTAGCTAAGCAGAATCTTTCTAAATTTTAGGTTACACAGTTTGTACTTCTTCCTTCTTTGAGTTAAAAATTTTTTTTAATTTTAACACAGTTCAGATTTATATAATTGTTGAAAATGAACTACAGAGATTTGCAAAGACACCATATGTGAATCCTTTTAATATTAACATCATATATTGGTGTAGTGCATTTATTATTATTATAAAATCAATATTGATATATTATTTTTAACTAGAGTCCATGCTTTATTCATATTTTTACTTTTTTTCCAAAGATGTATTTCTTCTTCAGCATATATCTATTTTTAATACTTATAAGCTAACAGTTAACATTAATATGTCTTTCTGTGGATTATTTTATTAATTGCTTATTGGTTTTCTTTTTAAAAATCTCTTTATAATGTTGATAAGTGTCTAGATATTCCATAGGATATCACAGCAGATATGTTTTTAATATTTTGTCTTGAAAACTTTTTCCCTCATGACTACTACCACAACTAAGGTCTTACATTTATTGGGCACTTACAATGTAAAAGATTCTATTCTAAGTGTATTAATTGAGTGAAGCTATTTAGCACTCACACTTACCTTATGAAATGCATCCTATTATCACTTCTGCTTTTCAGATAAAAAAATTAGATTATTCCATTATTACAAGACTGATAAGGGGTGAAGTTAGAATTAGAACACAGATTCCTTGTTTCCAGAATATGTGCTTTACCACTGTGATAAACTAATATTTACACACATCCATGTTGCTTCATTTAGTAAGAGAGAAATGATTGTCATTTTGTATTTTTCCTTAAAGAGTCTAAATGAGATCTAGATATACTAATGCTATGGATTTTTTAATTATGCTATGGAAATACAATGGGTTGTAATTTTTATACACACACTATGACAAAAATGTCTTTAGTTCCATATGTAATGGTTGCTCCACAATAATTAATCATAACTGAGGATATTTTCTTTTGAAATCCACATACATTTTAGAATTTTTTTCAACTCTCATGACTAGAATCCTGCATCAGGACAATAAACTGACATGTAGATCATTTGCTTTTGCTACAGGGTATGTGACATTTTTAACATTTACTTTATGATCAAACATAAAAATCAAAGATCACTGTGAACATTCCCACATGGTCAGTTATACTCTACTATATTGAAATTGTCTGTTAATCATCAATCATTTTTTTAACCATATACTTGTAGTCCATGTCTTGAAAAATGCCAAGTGGGATCAGAGAGATTATTGAAAATTCTGAATAATTTCCTTCCACTTACTCTCCCGTGGCTCCCCATGGCTAAATTTACCATTGGTCATCTCCTTTAAACTTTCATAGTTCTTTGAGTTGCTGACAGAGGCCTCCCTCCTGCCAACTTTGTGCTCTTGTGTCTACACATCAGGGATTTTCCAAATGCTTATCTAGCTTGTAGGAGCAGCATTTCCCAATGTCTTTACTGTTGCAGCAGTCTGTTGTATGTTCAAAACCATAGTGATATCCTAATATAACCATTTTTGTAAACAACAGTAATTTTTTAATATTTTTATTATTTTATGATTAAAATAATATTATGTATTTATCATAGAAATTATGGGACAAAAATAATACTATTAAAAGATTGTGTTATTTTTTATTTCACTAATGACAAAACTGGAGCAGCAAAGTGATAAAGTTATTTGACTAAGTTCACATAATTAGGTTACATCTTACTAAAAGGTATCTCATATTTTATTAAAATTGTAAATATAAATTATTGCACATGATCTAATTGTATAACAATAATGTAATTTAAGATCTTTCATATATCTAAGATATGTTTTATTTTCTTTTTACTATGGAATAATAAAATAAAATAAATATTCCACTTTTTTATTTCCAATTCTATCTTCCACCATTACAAAACAATGTCTCTTAAATGCAGAGACCTCCAGTTTATCATTTCAATGTTCATAATTCCCTCATAAATTTTCTCTTTCCTCAGGTCATATTTAATAAGGTACCTTACCCATAGTAACTGATTAATAATTGTTTGCTGTATAATTTACTTCCTAATATGTTCTCAAAGTTGGGATTTTTCACAGACACTTTTGAAATTAGTATCATAGGAACTGATATTGCGGTTTCTTGATGTCATTTTACAGTCAGAAGCAGGGAAGAATTACAGTGACTGGGGCCCACCATGATATATAGCACTTTCTTATGTATTGAAATGTGGCTTACCATTTGTTTAAAGTCCCATTTTAATGGCTAAATATTATTGGATGAGATATGCTAGCTAATGTGTACCTTAGCAGTGAAACAGTAAAACTTCAGGTCCTTTTGAGAATGCAAAGTATTTTACAAAGTTTTAAAAACTGTACATGAAAACAAAGTGGATAATTAAAGAACCTCTATTTGAAGAAATTAACATACCACTCATCACTACATTGTTCAATATTGCTAAGGCCATTTTCTGAACATGATATTTAGGGGAAATAATTTTTCAGAAAAATATAACATAGTTCCAGTGGTCAATTACCAACAGTAATGCTCACTCAACCTTCCCATTTCTGTCTCATCATTTTGTCCTTCAGTTTTCCAAACTCTATTCAACCACCACATTTGTAAAGCTAAATGTAAAGATTTCAGAAGAATAAATTTATTCAGACAGTTCTATTCTTCTTAACCAGAAATGCTTTATTGCACTGCTTGTTGCTCTAATGTTGTGCAGGGTGAACTCTTCTCTTGTTATATGCCAAGTGTAATATTCACAATGTTACCGAATGTGGCAATAAATGGTCTGTACAGTTGCCAAAAACCTCAGCTTTTTTTCAACATTCAGCGTCCCTCCAATAGAAACGTATTTTTGGCTGGGCTCAGTAGCTCAACCTGTAATCCCAGCACTTTGGGAGGCTGAGATGAGCGGATTGCCTGAGCCCACAGATTTGATACTAGCTCAAGAAACTTGGGCGAGACCTGATCTCTACAATAAATTAAAAAAAAAATTAGCCAGGTATGGTAGCAAGCACCTGTAGTTCTGGCTCCTTGGAAGGCAGAGGTGGAAAGATCGGTAGAGTCCAGCAATTCGCTGCTGGGGTGGCCATGAGTGTGCCACTGTACTCCAGCCTAGACGACAGAGACTTACTCCAACTAAAAAAAAAAAAAAAAAAAAAAATAGTATTTTCTTCTATCCCTCTTTAATGAACATTATCTTTTCAAAAATTTATATGCATGTATGTATTTTTGAAGGACTTTTTAATTTTCTAATGTATGACTGCCTCTGCTAGACAATTCCCTTTGGGATTTATTTAATAGCTTCTCAAAAAATGCTATTGTCTATGTTTAACTCCTACACCGAATAAAATATAGAAGTTTTATTCTTTGTATAATAAAATTCTTTCTGAGTATATTGTATATATATTAATACCTCTTGCACAATCCATTTTACATAGTCTATTGTGTAACATTATGAGAAATCCTATAATTTATTTTCTGCCCATGAACCTCATTATCATATGTAGAATTGGTATGAAAATATTTACTTCATTGGTATTGTTAGACTTCTAACTATTGTGTTGAACATATCTCTTGCTTCTAATTCTGCATTAAGATCTGACATTATTCCTACCACAAAGGTGTATGGTATTACAAAAATGGCAAAACTATAGATAAAGTAAACAGATCAATGGTTGCTAGGGGTTTTTTTGGCGGGAGGTGGAAAGATGTTGACTAGGTAAAGCATAAGGGATTTGAAACTCACAAGACTTTGCCCAAAGAATCAATCTTGGTGCATGCTAATTTAAAAAATAATTTAGAAGATTGAATGATCCCAGAATGGAATGCAGAGTGTAACAGTACAATCCAATTGTATTTAAAAATGTATCCCAAAAAAACCCTTAATTATGGAAGTAGAAAAAAAAAAAACATTGAAGTACATTTAAAAATAAATACAATCTTTAGGCATAAAAAGAAAAATGATCATATATTAATACTGTACTGTACTATTTAAAGTATTTTTAAAGTATAGAGATTTAACACTTCTAAAACCATTTTACTTACATAATGGAATAAAACAATTAAGTAAATAGATGATGGATTATTGGGGCCAGGTTTTTTACTGTCGGAGTGAGAAGTTAGAGATTAACAAGAGAAATCTAGAAGGATCTATGTGATAATTAGATTAGAGTAGAAGACAACACTATGAACTTATGTTTACCTTCATATAGATACATGCAGAACATACTTACAGTGATGTTTATGAACATATGTCACTAGGCACATATATATTCTCTTGTTCTGTCAGTGAGAGTACTTAGAAATAACTATACTCCAGAGGACTAAAATGAGCAAACCTAGCACTCAGAACTTTATTTCTAATGTTATTCTCTAACAAAAGGGAACAGAGTTCCTTGAATATATGCTGATTTTAGAACTGAAGTAGGAAATGCATAAGAACATCTTATAGGGCCACAAAGTAAAGAAGTGCTAAAAGAAAATTATTAGGATATATCAAAGGTACACAGGAATCACCTGAAAGAGTTCTCACTGACCAAAGCTGACATAATTTAAGCAATAAGAGAAATAATCCAGAATTGAATTATAATTCAATGTATATACTAAATTTATGAGTTAATGCTGATTAAAACTACAATTTAATGAATGTGTAAGTGGTAAAAAGTCAATCTCTCTTCTATATAAATTACATATATAAATTCAAAACTATATGAAAATAAGCATATTTATATTATAAATATATTATATATAAATATACTTTCTTTCACACTCAAGAAAAATCAGGAGCTCAATTCGGTATTCTTTCAATGTGGGATACACATAATAACTTCCTTCAAAAGAGCAAAGAGTAGAAATTGGAAGAAACATTTGTCATGGAGAAGCATGGCAAATGCCCTCTTATCCAAGTAATCAAGATTAACATTCACAGTGTCTAGTCATGTTGATAGTATGTTACTTTAATTTGATATGATATAATATGGTATGGTATGATATGATATAATCACAGTGGCACTTTACTTCTGTGTTCTTCCTTCTAAAAGCCCATAACTTCAGTCTCAAGATGGAGGAAAAAGTCAAATTTCATTTGAGGGACAGTCTACAAAATTACTGGTCAGTATCCCTCAAAATTAACAAGGTCCTCAATGACATATAAGTTTGTCAAAAGCCTAAGGAGACATGATTACTGAATGTAATGTGGTAGCCTGAGTGTGATACCAGAAAAGGAAAAAAAGGATGACAGTTGAAAACTAAGCATATATCAATAATGTGTACACTTTAATAACAAGGGTACCTGCTTAATGAACATTTGTATACCTAACCCTGAATTGTACCCCATATCTTTAAAATAAAAAAGAAAAATATCATGTAGAAAAATCATGATATATTGATATTGGCTATTGCTTTATAATCTCTCTCTCTCTCTCTCTCTCTCTCTCTCTCTCTCTCTCTCTCACACACACACACACACACACACACACACACACACACACAGCAGGGTGCCAAAAAGATGCATACACATTTTAAGAGATGTTATCTATGTATTACTTTTGAAGTTGAATTGAATTACTGTGTCAATGTTTAGTATGACATTCACTCAAATGATGGCATTAATCAAATGAATGCTAGCATCACTGCAGGACAGGCAAGACAGCAAAAGAAAAATGGCAGAAGCACACATCCTTCAAGGAGTGCAAACCCATTTTGGAGTGGTATTTGAAATTTGAGAATGCTGTGGAAGTACAGTGACAATGGGACTGAATATGCAATAGAACCTCCAACACACCTAACAAGAACATGCGTTCATGGTGAGTTTGAGACACATGGTCCTGTGTGTGCTGTGTATAAGGGAAGATCCAGGAGGCCTCATGCAGCAAGAAATCCTGCAATAGTTCATCAAAATCAGAAGTGTCTGGACGCTGAAGAGGACACTTTCAGCACCTCTTGTAATTGCAGAATTCAAACCAGACATGTATTCTTTTTTTGTTGTTATCTGTATATATTGAGATTTACAATTTTTATACAATTTTTTCCTTTCTTAAAATGTGTATACATGTTTTTGGCACCCTCCGTGTTTGCATTTAGCTGGGTGAGTAGTATCAGATGTGTGTCAGTCCCTTTGGAGAAATGCTTTCTGGAAGTTTGGGTGGAGAAAAAATAGGTAATTAAAGCTATGGGTAACTTCGTTGGTATGTAGAGAATAAAGTGTAGGACACTTTTTTAATTAAGTTGGAGTCTCACGCTTGTCGCCCAGGCTGGAGTGCAGTGGCACACTCACAGCTACTGCAGCCTCGACCTGCTGAGCTTAGGCAATCCTTCTACTTCAACTTTCCAAGTAGCTGGAACTACAGACATTCATCACCATGCTCAGCAATTTTTTTTTTTTTAATTTATTGTAGGAACTAGGTCTCACCAAGTTAACCAGGCTGGTCTCAAACCCCCGGGCTCAGACAATCCTCTCTTCTCAGCCTCCGAATGTGTTGGGATCATAGGCTGAGCCACCATGCCCAGCCAGAACAACAATTTTTGAAAGTTTTTTTTTCTTTTTATGGCATGCCATGGCTGTATGTTTAAAGACATGTTCGCTAAATGTCTATTTCTTGACTAAGAATGATTAGATTTAATTCTAATACTCCCTTGTAATATGGACAATTGACTAGATAAACATTTTTTAAAGGGAATGATGATAATATCCAAGCAATATTCCTTTAAAAATCTGTTGTAGTTCACCATGATCAGAAGTATCTGGATGCTGATGCAATTGCAGGAGTCAAATGCAACTTTGTCTTTTGTTTTTGGTATATATTGTGTGTTGCAATTTTAATACAGTTTTTTCTTTCTTAAGGTATGTATACTTTTTGGCATCCTCCTATACTTTAAACAAGGATATGTAGAAAATGATTCAGATATTAAATTTGTATACCACCAAATAATGAAAACAACGATTGTTAAAATAATAGATGAGGTTAACTTTTAAGTTTCTTTAATAATATTATAATACTGTTAGGTAATAAGCAAAATCTGTGGTTAAGACATGATTTATTTATCAGTTTTTATTCAATAGAAATATAATATAATGAAATCCATTCCTCTCTGTTACTATTATTTAATTATATTCTTTAATTTACTCCTTTGGGAACTGTAGGTTTTGATCGAATGCCTGGAGAGACTATTGTTCAGTGCTAGTATTTATTTAGTTGTCCTGAGCCTTTTCTGTCCTGAGCCTTTCCCTTGTTCAAGGGAAGCACCTGTAGTTTGGGAGATATGAAAAAAAAGGTATTAGATACTCATTAAATGTTAACTAGAGTAAATGACTGCTTTGAACCCTTGATAAAGTTTTTTTTTTCCCCGCACTTTTGTGGTATACCTTTATCAAGTTATCCTACAATTTTCAATTCTATTTACCCAAACTGAAATCATCCCCTTTTATTCTCTCTCTCCCCTTTCTCCTGAGTTATCTATTTTGATTGAATTCTCCAAATTGTTCCGTTTCTAACCTTTTTTTAACCAAAAGATTAGTGTCCTCTTTCTCTAGATTTCCCCTCATCTCCATTGACACTTTAGTTCATCCCTTTGTTACTCCAATATGACTAATTGCTTGTTTTAATAGTCTTTACTTTTAGACCGGCTTAGCTACACAATAAAATTGACTGGAAAGTATGAAAAGAGTCCCCAAATATCCTTTGTCCCCACGTACTCAAATCCTCCCCCACCATCACCATCCTACACCACAGTGGTTTGGTATATTTTTTATAATTGGTGAACCAATATTGACACATTGTCATCTAAAGTCTACAGCTTATATTATTAAGGTTCATTCTTCACTAGAGGTGTTGTCTGTTCTCTGGATTTTGTAAAATGTGTAACCACTTGCATACCTAATCCTGAATTGTACTGCACTTCTTTAAAATTAAAAAAAGCAAAATGTTTAATAAAATGACCGACACACATTCACCATGGTAGTTTATGCAAAATAGTTTCACTGCCCTAAAAATTCTCTGTGTTCCTTCTCTTTATTACTTTCTTCAATCTGAATTGATTTTGTTCCAACTCTGGCCACACACCACTGTCATATCATGCTGACAGGGGCTCTAATTATGTCACACCCCTGTTCTGAAATTCTAAGTGCTCTCCATGGATTTTTCAGTTAAGCACACACTGTCAGTTCAATATTTGAACTTCTTGACAACTCTTGTAACCTCATAGTCCATGACTCCCAGACTCTACGCGGTAGCCAATCAAACTCACTGACTTGTTCCTGGAGGAGGTCACTCTCCTGATGTTTTTACGCATGCTCTTTTATTTTCTTGGAATGTTTTTTTCTCATTCTTTTCATAATTATCCTTAAGTCTGGCACATATCAAACAATCTTATCAAATATATTTACTTTTTTTTGTTATCACAAATGAATTTGCAATCTACTTTTTCAGTCCAAATACAACACTGTTTACTGTCACTTTACAGTCTGAATCTCCTTTGTCATTTAATTATTTATGCCAATAATTCGTTGATACTGAGCATAAAGGTAAACCTTGCTCATATTTGTATCCTCCTAGAGTACAATTTCAGCACCTTGATTTGTTGATTGTTTGAAAGTCCTCCTCCAATAATGTCGAAAATGTCAATGGCTAAAGATAAAACATTTTTTTCTATATATTTAGAGAGAAGATAAAAGGGGGGGAAGCAAAGGCACTGTAGAAGAAATAAATGGCAGAATGGGGAATACATGTGGTGGAAAGTTTTAGTGCTTTTTGAAGAGGACATCATTAGCCGGGCTCGGTGGCTCAGCCTGTAATCCTGCACCTTGGGAGGCTGAGGTGATTGGATTGCTTGAGCCCCGGGGTTCGAGACCCGCCTGGGCAACTTGGTGAGACCTCATCTCTACAATCAAAAAAATTAGCTGGGCGTGGTAGCGCCACCTGTCGTTCCAGCTACTTGGAAGGCGGAGGCGGAAGGATTGCCGGAGCCCAGCAGGTCGAGGCTGCTGTGGCCGGGAGCGGCCACTGCACTCCAGTCTGGGCGACAGAGTGGGACTTCAACTCAAAAAAAAAAAAAAAGTACATCATTAACTTAAATTTGGGAAATCCTAGCCGAAGGGAAATACATTTCATGTAGTTATTTTTTGAACCCCAAACCAAGCAGTTTGTGTAAGTTAATTCATGATTTTTTTTAAATTAAGTAATATACCTTCCTTTCTCTTGTTTCTCTGAGGTTTTGCTTGATTTATCTTTATTAGTTATATTAATACTTGTTCTTTTAAAATTTGATCAGAGATATGATGTTTATACAAAGGTTTATATAATGAAGCATTTTGTTTGATGAAGCAAAACTTGTACCAAATAAACTTAAACTGGCTAGGAAGATTTTATTCTAAATGATTACATGTAGTGGGAACAGAAGGCAGAACTGTCTGAACTCAACCCAGCTGAAATAAAGGCGGGAGAGCTGAGCCAGTGGAAAAGGTCCTGGAAGAGTTTGGCAGGTCTGTTAGTGGAATGTGTGGGAAGCATCTTGAGTTATTCCTAATTTTGCAAATGTTTCTCTTTATGATAAAGCCATCTCTGTTTGCTAATTGGTGCTCATCAAAGTTAGACTCCCATCCTCCAACAGAGACTGGGAGATAGGGGAGTTATCTTCCTTGATGATTACATATCAAAGACATGACTGTCAACTCTTAAAAAAGTCCTTTGTGAATCTTAAAACTGTCAAAAGGCATTTAAAAATTTTTACATACGTCTCAGAAGGCCTGGAAAATAATTAATATTTACACGTCTTCTAAAGTAAATGCTCTAAGAAAAAGAAAAAGAAGTTAAAGACCTAGAGTTAGAATGAAGCTTGTATACATGTATTCAAACTGAGAGGGACATTAATTTCACTTTGTTCGTTCAAAGATGGAGGATACACCATCTGATTTTTTTGAACATACTTTCTACTTTCTGTCACATGCAAAGCTGTTGAGTAGTGTGTTTTCAATTTTTTTTTTTTTTGCAATGGAGTCTCACTTGGTCACCCAGATTGGAGTGCAGTGGCCACTCCCGGCCACCACAGCCTCGCCTACTGGGCTCCAGCGATCCTTCTGCCTCAGCCTTCCGAGTAGCCGGAATTACAGGCATGCGCTACCACGCCCGGCTGATTTTTTTTTTTTTTTATTGTAGAGATGAGATCTCACTGCCCATGCGGGTCTTGAACCCACGGGCTCAGGCAATCCACTTACCTCAGCCTCCCAAAGGCGCGGGATTACAGGCTGAGTCACTGAGCCTGGCTGTGTTTTCAAATTTAATAGACTTTATTTTTAAAATTATTAAAAGCTAACATAAAATTATCTCTTAATAGATTTTAGGGTTTGTGTTTTCTTCATTTGGTCTCCACAATTAATTTAGAATATATATACTACCACTATCCCAACTTTTACAAGGAATCTTGTCCTTTTAAGGCTACAACATGAGTGAGTCTCGAGGAAACTATGCTAAGTGAAATATGCATAAGCCTGTAACAGAAGGACATATATTCTGATTTCAGTTATATGAAGTCTCTACAGTAGCTAGATGCACAGAAACAGGAAATGGAATGGTGGTTGCCAATGGCCAGAGGAATAGGTAACTAAGAAGTTGCTGTTTAATGGTTACAGGGATTCACTTAGGCAAAATGAAAAATTCTAGAGATCGAATGTACTGAGGGACCCAAGAAACCAAGAAACTTAAAAAGCCATACTTGCTGTAAAAGTAGTGTTTAGTTCACTATATTTTATATATCCCTACCTCACGTTCACTATATATTTTGTGTATTCCTACCTCACATTCATTGTACTTTATGAATTCTTAGTACTTTAAATCCTACCTCAGACCCCATAGAATTAGGCACATGTCGGGTGCTGGGTAGTGACTGATTGTGTAGTTATGCAATGTCTTAAGTAGTGTTTGTATTTAGAACTCTTAGGTTAAGCATTGTTTGTCCCAATTGCCATGCTGACTTCTGCTTTTACAACGGGATGTAAATGTTAAAGCGATAAGACCCTTTCAGACATTCCTTTGCTATTGCAGTAGACTCTGAGGGCTAGCTGCTCTCCAGGTGGGCTCTATGTTGGTTTAAACCTCCGGCTCCCATGCCAAAGTTAATTTACACGTAGTGGCTGTGTAAACCTGAGAGAATCAAAAGACTTTTAGAAAAACCACCTTGCTATGAGAAGACGTTTACGGTATTTTATAAATCCCTAGAACTAGTACTATATGAATTCCTACCTCACATTCACTGTATGTGTTTGTAGCATTTGTATTTAAAACTTTGTTAAGTTTAGTTTTTGTTGTCCCATAATGACCATGTTATGTTATGTAAATGTTAAGCAAACAAGCCCTCCTAAGAATTCCTCTGTTTAGATCGGCAGACTTGGTGGCGCTAGCAACCTCCTGCCTGTTTGCTCAAGTTAATTTACACGCAGTGACTGTATAAACCTAACTTATCTGACATTCCACTCTGCCCGTTTAGTGGGTTTCTGTCAATCACAGGCAGTCAGGTTAAAGCCCACACAAGGCACCTACCAATCCCAAGTGTTCCCATACCCATTAGAGAAATTACCCAATCGTGTAAAATCAAGTTTAAAGTTCTTTCCCCTCCCTCTGTAATTGTACATAAAAACTGCTTGCCATACTGGATCGAGGCTCCCGTCCCTGAAGTCGCTGTGCTGGCTTCATACACTGTGCTGGCTTCATATATTCAGACTCGAGTCTGAATAAAGACCCTCGTGTGTTTGCATTGGAGCTGGCTCTTTGTAGTCTCTCGGATTTAAATCATGGGTTTAATAGTACGACAATACAAGTAACAGCACAGTATTTATTGTACACTTAAAACTTTGTTACAAGGGTAGATTTCATGTTAAGTTGTTGCAGGAATTTTCAAATGTGCTATCAGCTTAGATCCCCAAGATCTTGTCTCACCACCAACAAAATTAAGAACCATGGACAACAAAGGACGAGTGAGTGAAGGAGTTTATTAAGCAACAGAAAGCTCTCAAGAAAAGACAAGGGCCCCCAAATGGGTTACTCACAGTGGGAGAATACTCTGCAGTTTTCCCTCTATTTTCTAGGGGCATTCTTCTCATTTGCATCTTACTGACCTCTCAACTTCCTAGCCGTTTTTTGGTTCCAGCCTTTACTACACATATATACCCTTATCTAAAGTTATTCCATTTTGATTATATACCCGTAAATTCCACAGAAATGCCCGCTGTGGGGGTGGGGAGTAAAACCACAATGCAAATAGTATGTTAATGACATTACAATGAGTTTAGTTCAAGTTAAGACATTTAGTTGAGCTATTGCATCTGCATGTGAATGGCAAAAAAGTCCCTTTGAACAAAGCATCAGCAAAGCATCTCGGCTTAAGAGGATGTTCTTGACCACATTAACCACATTTTCAATTGCTAATTACAAAACTGGGTTGGTATAGGAATATTCCTGCAAGTGTTACTTTTCCTTGAGACCCTCTTTTTCTATCTGCCTAGCCAGTTTCTGAAGATCTTCACTCGCAATGTATTTTTACCACAATTAAAAGAAAATGAAAAGAAATCAACTCAAAAACTAGTTTAAATATGGATAGTTGCAGTGGCAATTATATAGTAAGTCATAAACCCAGTTTTAAACCACAATGTACAATACCAAAGCCTGAACACTTAACTGTCAGGTTTTCTTGCCCTCCAGTACATTTGGGAACTATGGGGTACTTAGAATAGGTGATTGGGGTTGGAAAATATGGCCCCTCACATTCTTTAGCAATCAATATGTAAGGGATCCATGAGTATCTCTGGATTGTAGTCTACAATATCACTTAATTACTGTCTGTCCTTGGATGTATCATTAATTTTTCTGAGGCTCATTCTTCTCATATATATACAATATTTCTTCCACACAGTGTTGTATTACTGTAAGATTAGATCCTCCAAATGAAATTATTTCTAAACTTTATGAATACTAATAAGTACTATAAGTGTGAATTATCAGGTCCCTGTTTATCCCAACATCTCTTCCATGATAGTGCAACCCCCAACCACATGGAAACAATTAAAAAACAGAGGAAAACAAAAGGCAAATCTCCAGCTTTAGTGATCAAATCTAAACATGAATTCTGGGTTCATGGGTCAGGTTTAGGTTCAAACCTAGGGCCAGATAAACAAATATCATCTACCATTTATCTCTTTTTGGAAAAGCATTATCCAAGAGAAATATGATGAGGGTCACATCTGTCACTTTAAATTTACTAATTGTGTGTGTTTTATAAAAAAAAAAAACAACTCAATAGCCGAAATGAATTTGAATGCTATACTTTATTTAGGTCACATCAACAGTAGCATTTATTATTATTTCTACATGTTAGTCAATATAAAAAAGTTAACGAGATCTGACGTTGTTTTGTGTTCTAAGTCAAAAATATTTGGTATTTAATTTAAACTAACAGAACATTTCAATTTGAATGTTAAATTTTTATCTATATATTTGATTTGTATTTAAATTTTATAAAATTTACAGTGAACATTTTAATTCTGATACACAAGGTGCTCCAAAGTAGCTTAAGTTTTTCAACAAATAAACCAAGTAACAGTTCTTATATTTAAGTTTATTAAAATTAAATGATAGGCTGGGCACAGTGGCTCACACCTGTAATCCCAGCACATTGGGAGAATCGTTTGAGCCTAGGAGTTCAAGGCCGGCCTGGGTAACATAGTGAGATATCGTCTTTACAAAATTTGCAAAGAATTATCTCAGCCTGGTGGTGCACACCTGTATTCTCTGCTACAGGGAAGGCTGAGGTGGGAGCATCATTTGAGCCCAGGAAGTCAAGGCTGCAGTGAGCTGCATTCCAGTTGTGCCACAAGATGAGACCCTGTTTGAAAATAAATGAATGCATAAATAAATAATTCAGTTCTTCATTAGCAATAGTTAAATTTCCAAGTGGTTGCACATGCTTAGGGGCCACAAAATTGTACAGCAGAACACTAAAACTTTTGAGTTGCTTGTTGTCATCCCTACTGCCACCTGGTTTTGAGATGTTTCAGTCTGTGTAGATGGGAAAATAACAGAGACAAAAGCCGAATCTGTATATTAAGTAGTCTTGGACTTTCCAATCAGGGAGAAATGGGGGAGAAACCGAAACCACCTGCATGCTGCTTGAGGGAATCGTGGACTACATTTAGTACAAACACCTTATTTTATAATTGAAGAAATAGACAACAGGCAAAAAGAGCGACTTGCTTGAGGCACATACTGAATGACTGGCAGGTCTAATAGTGCAACCAAGAGCCTTGAGCTCCAAATCATCACCTGCAGAACTCAGTCCTACTAACTGCTTTTAAAGAGTAGCCTCAGGCAAAACAAAGTGCTAGTGAAAAAGGCATTTTAAAGCACTTAGGTGAACTAAAGTTACAAGATTAAGTTTCATAGGAAAATCTCTCTGTCCTCTGTGTCGGAGTAAACATCTGGGGGTGGGCTAATATTCCATCAGTCCTGTCACTGGTGAGACAGAGAGAGAGGGAATGAGAGAGGGAGAGATAAATAAAAATAAAAGAGGCAAAATTACAAAAAACAATCTAGCTTTGCAGCACCAGTACAACTCTTGATCTGATCTCCAAGGCTTGAATAAAAGTGCTATTAGAGTATTCAAGACAATAGACTTTTCTCCTATTCCCAGAATGATGACAAAAATGCCGAAACAAAACCTCAAAGAAAACAACTATCATGACACCCACATTCTACCTTCTAACTTCTATTTAAAGATCTAAATGAATATTTTCAAAATTATGTAAAGTAACGCATATATTAGCTTTATTAATCCAATCCATAAAATATTTAGATTTCAAAACATTATATTGTTCACAATAAAGCTATGCTTTTTTATTTGTCAATCTAGAAATTAATTTTTTTTAATCCCGAATGTTAGGATTAGACAAGGATAACAAGGGTCTGAGCAATTTAAATATATTATTTTCACTAAATTAAAAAAAATGCATCAAGATAAAATTCAAGATTCTCTTTTGAAGAAGATTCATTTGTTTCTAATTAATCTACATTAATAATCAATGTTATTTGTTGTTTCACAGTTCTAGGAAGGATAGATCTATATGCTTGTTAAAGCCAAGACTATAGAATTAAAATGTTATCATATTTCTTTGGTGGGACAGGAAAGAAGACTCTTCAGGGAGTTCATAAGTTTCTTCTAATTGTATATTTGTGCATACATATATTTGCTAGGCATATGGATCACAATTTTTTCTTTTTTTTTTTTTTTTTTTGAGTTGGAGTCTCGCTGTCACCCAGACTGGAGTGCAGTGGCCGCTCCCAGCCACCGCAGCCTCGACCTGCTGGGCTCCGGCAATCCTTCCGCCTCAGCCTTCCAAGTAGCTGGAAGTATAGGCGCACGCTACCATGCCCGGCTAATTTTTTTTTGATTTATTGTAGAGATGAAGTCTCGCCTGCCCAGGCGGGTCTCGAACCCGCGAGCTCAGGCAATCCACTCACCTCAGCCACAATTTTTCTAATAATTTGAAACCCATCATCTTTCTTTTCTTTGTCTGACTGTCATCTACCACTCTTTTTATAGTTGCCTATACAATTTAATAGATTTTGTGAAACTTTAATTAATAAATTGTTTCACTTAGCAAAAATAAAAATAAAAAATTTTCAAACAGTAGACAACTTATGGAAAAATAGCATATTATTAGTTTATGCTTGTTGATATAACTGTATATAAATGCAAATTATTCATGTACCTAATGCATCATTTTTAATTGCTATTATATACAAAGGTTTATTTTATGTCCATGATATGAGAGCAAGCAAATTTGGAAAATACCAATTGACTGTGACAAGGTGTACAAGTCTAACACACATAGGAGGGGGACCACCTCACAACATTATTTATTTATAAAAATTTTTGTATTTTTTCTTACATGTTTAAACTTAAGTTACCTCCGATATACTCTTCATTTTATGGAATACATCTATCCATAATAGATGCTTTTTCCACTGCTCAAAACAGTTTTTGAACTCGTCAATTTTGATGCTTTTTAAGTTTCTATTGATTTTTGTTTCACTTTTTCTACATGGGCAAAACTTTTTGCTTTGAGAACTTTTTTCATTTGGGGAAACAAAAAAAAAGTCACTCAGGGTGAGATTGGGTGAAGAGGGAGGGTGGGGAATGAGGGTCATGCTGTTTTTAAATCAAAAGAAAAAAGTGCTGATCACTCAGTGTGGAGCGGGCAGGTTGTTTGTGTAAATCACCCATCAGGAAATGGCAAACATGTTGAAAGAATCTTTAAAAAAAAAAAAAGAATCCACTAAAGCCTAAAGCAGCCTCTCACAACAATGCTAGGTGGTACACTGATCTCCATGGGTTTCTAGAACACTTAATTAGTGGTGGAAGCCTATATTAACGAGAGCAGTTAAAATTCCTAAACATTATGTGTAAAACAAAAATAAAAAGACTCTTAAGTCTGGAGATAAAAAGCAGAATATCTAGAGACTTCAGGACACAAGAAATGACATGGTGGGGAGTTCCCTAGGTTTTTGGCGTGTTTGTTTCTTTTTTCTTTCGCCTTGTGTATTCCAGACATGGAACTGAAAATGCCAGCAACCAAAGAATGCCAAAGAGTGAAAAAAATAAAATAAAAAACAAAAACCATAGGCAGTTCAGTTCTCTATTTAAAATATCAGAAAACAGGCATGTTAGCAAGATGGAAGATTTTATACAATAATCTCTCTCCTTTTCAGGAAAACACTTCAGAAAAATAACTGAATTCCCACCTTACCTATGTCAGTCAAAGCTTAATGGAGACCCTAGGCTTCCTGCCCACCTGAGAATGATGAATGTTTCTCCCACCCAGGAACTATGGTAATGCCAGAGGTGGCCTACAGCAGATTCTGAATTTTCACAACTTCATGATGGAAATATCCTCACACCTCTCAGTCAGGGCACATCAGCAGAGACCTAACAGAAAGCCTGAACTTACACTTTCACCCAGAAGTAACAAAGAATCCCTTACCACCTCAAATGTCAACAAAGACCTTGTGGGGATCCTTACATACAAGTCTTGAAGTGTCAGTCTCCACTCCTTTCAGTAAAAACAGAAGATCTCAATAAGTTGCAGAGTCTCATCGCACATAACCAAAGTAACCACAGTGCAATAAAAACATCAATCATTATAACAAAGACCAGAACAATATCTTTGGGATCTACATTTTACAGAGTTCATATGCTTAACACCAAATGTACAATCTTTAAAATGAAAGATTGATAAGTTGAACTTCATCAAAATTTTAAATGTGTGCTTTATAAAAGATCTAGCTAAGAGAAGATGAAAAGAAAAGCTAATATCTATTATAAAATGTTTGCAAGTCATCTATTTGAGTGAAAACTGTTATGTAGAATACAGGACACTTGGAGCTAATCAGTAGAAAACCAAAGCATGCAATTTAAAGATGGACAAAAGACAAGAACAGACCTTTCATGAAAGAGGATATAGAGATGACAAATAAGCACATGAAAAAAATGCTAAACATCTTTAGCCATCCATGAAATGCAAAATGAAATCATAAAGATATATGACTGTACACCTATCACAGTGGTTATGATAGCAAAAACATTAAAAATAAATTTTAAAAAAATAAAGCAAATTCAGACAAGAACATGGAGAAATTTGATTGCACACACAATGTTTGTGGTAATGTAAAATGAAAGCCACTTTGGAAAACTATTTGGTAGTTTCTTAAAAACCTATACTCAAAATTTCCATGTGACCAGTCAATCATACTCCTTGGCATTTATCTCAGAGAAATAAAAATTTGTACAAAATCCTGTACATGAATGATCATAGCAACTTTATATATAATTGTTAAATACTGTCAACAGCCCAGACGTCTTTCAATGGATAAATTGTTAAAATAAGCTGTGGTACATTCATCCCATGGAATACCACTCAGCTCTAAACAGAAGTGAACTACTAATACGCACTTTGGAGGGACATCCAGAGAATTATGTTGAATAAAAACCATCCAATCTCAAATAGCTAATACTGTATGTTTCCATTTACATAAGCATTCATGAAATGATACGATTATAGGAATGGGATTCCAATTAGTGGTTGCCAAGGGCTAAGTACTGAGAAGGGTAAGTTTGGAAAGAAAGTGCATATGACTGTTTAAGTCCAATATGAGAAAGCCTTATGATGATGGCAATATTCTTTACTTTATGTCAGTTTCATATCTTTGTTTTGTTAGTGTACTGTGGTTTTGCAAAATGTTACAATTGGAGGCTATTGGATAAAGTATACATGAGATCTTTGTATTATCTCTTATATCTGCATGTGGATCTACAATTATCTTAAAATTTAATAATTTAATTTTAAAACAGCAAACAAAATAAGAAAAACAACAAAACTCAGCATGTCAAGTTGAGAGAGGTCATAGAGTAAAAGCTTT
Source organism: Carlito syrichta (assembly GCF_000164805.1). NCBI lineage: Eukaryota > Metazoa > Chordata > Mammalia > Primates > Tarsiidae > Carlito > Carlito syrichta. Next base: position 314,089 of record NW_007247469.1, read on the forward strand.
ATATATAATACTGAAATATCTATCTTCAAAACCTATAATAGCCTGCTGAAATAGCTTGCTTGACATAAGTAACTCCATTTTGTAACAGATCTTCCGTCTTGGCCTAGAGATGACCCCCTCATGTAACCTTCTGGTAATCACACCACATACCCACATTCCTGTGCCCCTTGGTGATTGGAAACTCCCTAGTTGTGTAAATTCTATAACCATCCATACCCCTTATTATCCCTTACTAATCATATGGTTTGCCAAGAAATAACAATCAAACTGTACAGCTTACCTAATGTGTACCTTTAAAACACCCACTACTCACTCTATTCTCCACTGAGAGCCATTTGGGACACTAGTCTTTTCTCGGTCACTGGCATCAATAAAGTACTCACAATCTGACCTTCTCTGAGTATTGGCGTCATTTCTTGCAATCCAGCTATAACAATACCTTTAACAGAATTATTTTCCTGCTTTTTAGACAAAGAGTTCTCATATTTTAGTTTTGTGTTGAGATTCATAAATTATGTAGCTGTTACTATTTATGAAATATCTGTTTGTGTATCCTCTTATTTTTCTGAAACTTCCAAAAAATTATGTACGACTATTAATTGTAATTCTGGAAAGAAGTCACACCGTAGAAGCTATTTGCTGCCTGCTATGGCTGGCCCTGTTCTAAACTGCAATATTTTCCCCAATTCATTCACTTTCATTTCCATCATATGTCTTTCTCATGTCTTGTTTCCTTTCTCATCACCGGTTTCCACGATCCCACTCTTGAGTCTTTCACCAGTATCGTCTGGAAGATCTCTCTAACCATGCCCCAGTAAGTTGCCTGTGTTTTGTGTCTCCCCTTCCAGGAATCTATACTTTGACATGTAGGAAATGTTCAAAATTCAAAGTTTGAAAGATCAAATATGTTTAAAGGGTAAATGAGCAATTGAAATGTTTGCAATGAGTCATGTATAAGAGAAAAGTATCAATGGGGATTGTGTTGCATCTGCTTGCAAGACTGAGGTCAGCAGTCCTTATTTCTCTCTAACTGTATAGTAATATCACCTGGAAGGTTTCTACAATATACTGATATCCAAGAACAATTAAATTAGAACTCTGTAGTTGGAGTCAGAAAGTAATTTTTTTTAAATCCAAAATAATGGATGGCACATGAGATTAAAAATCATAATAAATTGTTCTTAAATGAAAATGAGCAAAGGAATCACCTGAAAATGTTTCAAAGATGAAGGTTGCCCAGGAAAATTATTAGAAAATCTAAATGAAAGAAATGTGCAATACTCAGAAATCTTCAGTTTAATAACCCCTCCCCATTATCACATAGCTCAGATCATTCTGATACAAAGAGTCTGGCAATTAATATTTCAGATGCATTGTTTTAGATAAACAAATCATTCCTATCATCATAATATTCAATAAGTTGTGTCCTTCATTATCCTACTTTGATATATTTACATTTTAATGAGGTTAAAGCTCTAATAAGACTCCTATTTAGGAGTATGTAGATGTGTAGGTAGAGATGATAAACTGTGGTATGAGTATAATGGTGAGTATATGGATTGATCTTAGTCCTTTCTTTGGAATGTAATAAGGACTAAACACTGACTTTTTAAAAATCTTGACATATTCCTAAATTAAGGCCCTGAAGAGACAAGATTTTTATTAAGTGTATATTGTGTTATTATTCTCATTCCTCAACTCACTCATTTCCTTTACTTCCTTCAAAATTTCTTAGATAATACTTGCTAGCTAATAGCAAATGAAGACATTCTGCTTTTGTGGAGCTGAATCAATGTAAATCTTATGTATATTAACTTGTGGTTTCCTGTAACTCCTATTCTCCTGACATGTATACAACCAGTTACATTTCAAGCATAGGGGCTGCACACTTTCTCAGAACCTTCTGTGGATGAGTGCCACAGGCCTGAAATCATTCACATTTGGTTCAGAATAACTCATCTTAAATATTTTACAAAGTTTGTCATCTTTTGTCTATAGTAGCTACGTGCATGGCATGTTCTGTTGTGAGGTTGTAAGATTGATCAAAAACTGGTATTAAAAACAAACTTTTTATACCTTAATAGGAGAATTACCTTTTATCAATTAACTAATGCACTAAGAAACAAAATAACATTCAAAGAAACAACGGCCAGTAGGGTCACTGAGTGGCCCGCTTGTTTTGCATTGAGTACAACAGAGCAGCCTCTTCAAATTGGCTCTTATGTTAATACAAAGCATAATATGGTAAGAAAAAAAAGTCTTCTGAAACATAGAAAATTGTAGCATTTAGGTGTTTGTTTTTTCCCAGGTATGTTGCCAGACATCTTACATAGGTCATCCCATTTAATTTCCATGTATCTTCACACAAGCATAAAATAATTACTATTTTATTTTTCTAAGATATAAAGAAACTGCACCTCAGAGCTTCCTTAAGCAATGGGCTCAAGGTCACAAGTTTGATGCTAGCTGTAATAATAACAGTACTAATAACACTAAAACCCTCACATGCTGAGGCATTATTCTATTCAGCATTTAGTTTTATACAAACTGTTTCCTCTGTGCCTCATGACAACCCAGGGTGTCGTATAAAAAAATAGATACATAAAGCGATTAAGAAATGTGCCTAAAGACTCATATTAGAAATGACGGCACTGGGAGTTGCATAAGGGAGTCTGTCTCCAGAGCCTTTTTACCACTACCCTACAGTAATCACAAAGCAGGGTTTGCATTTCCCTACAAGGCAAGGAAACCAAAGCTCTATTTATGACAACTTAAAGGAACCACAGAGATTCCAGGCAGGGAGACATAGAGTTCATGAATAAAAGAAGGAAGTGTTCTTGTATTTCCACTTGCTCCGTGCTAACTTGCAGTTAAACTATAAAAATCCTCAGTGGTATACATATTGTGGAAAAACAAGGATTTGGAAGGCAAAAACAAAAAAGTCTTAAAAACAGTTCATATGCCACTTTTTATCTGAGTAACAAAGCTTCAACTTTTTTTTTTTTTTTAGCATTTAATTGAGGGGAGGGGATAGTTTCCAATTGGACAATGGAGAATGGGAGGTTTAGTGAAGTCATTGTGTTTAATCCCTGTCACATGGTAGGTACTTAGTAAATACTAGCTTTTATGTTTTTGTTACAGTCAATATTTTATAATATGATCTTAAGTTATTGTTTTGAAAGGATGTGATTGCTATTTTTTTTTCTTTTCTTTTTTTTTACATTGCTTTTAGAATGGGAGTGGTAATTGGAGGGGCTGTAATTAGAGAATGTAGCACCAAATAATAAAAAACAGCTTTCAGTTACCAAAGCAATGATGGAGAAAGCAACTAGATGATTTTAGAGAGCACGTTTCAACTCTAGGATCCTATGACCATCAGAAACCTCCTTGAAAGTCAATAAAAACACACTCTTAGTGGAAAAATTGTCGTTTCTGATTCTGAACAGGAGTACAGGCCACATCTGGTCCTTGTTTCAATTTACAACTATCTTGGTTGTTTTCCTTCAAGGTTATTCATCTATCCTATTCACTATTTTCGGGGAGAATAAACAAGAAAATAAATATATTTACAGAAGTGTAATGTGAGAAAAATCTTATTGACTAAGAACAAAACTAAACAAAGCAACTCTTTTTTATGGATAGTTGAATATACTGATAGTTCACTTGAATTGTCAGTGAACAGAGAGTAAAGAAAGTCATATGACCACTGTTGATGACCTCTGAGACTTGATTTTATAAAGGGAAAACACATTAGCCCCGTACTCAATAGGATATACATTTTACTTCTGCTTTTGCTCATTCCTCATTGTGTTATCTTGGACAAGTGACTTTAATATTCTGAATTTATTTTCATCTAGAGAATATAAAAGCATGGTTCTCAAAAATTTTGGTACTAAAATTCCTCTGATTAGCCTATTTCAAAAATCATGTATGTATGCAGATTCCATTTTTTTTCTTTCAGGATGTGGGCAGGACTCAAGCAGGGTCCATGAATCTAAAACAGCTTCAGATTATTCTTCTAAAAAGTTTTACATTCCCACTGTTTAAAAGATTGATATTCATATCCTTCAAGTTTATTATTATAATTGTACACATCACAGTTATCATTATTAAAAATGTTTATCACAAAATCAAAGTCTAGAATGGTAATATGACAGATTTGTTAACCATGGACACAGTTTCTAGGTTGGTGTCAGGTAACAGTCTCATTCACAGACACCATCCTAGATTTCACTTGCTGCCTGTACCCTCTTCAAGGAATATAGGAATTAACCTTGGTACTTTGATTCTTTTTAATAGACATAGAAATTTGAAATGGATCATCGAGAGCTTGGGGGAATATTAAATTTTCATTTCAAAGTGTGTTTAAATTACTTTCGAATGACTTGTTATTCTCCTCAGTCTTGCTTAAATGATAACACTGAAGTCAAATGAAAGAAAAAAAAGAATATACTTCCACCCGTCCCATTTACTCCAGCTTGTAAATGTACCTCATATTGTTTAATAGCATATCTACAATTAAACAAATTGTGCATTTTATTTTAGTTTAAAGATTAAGACTTAATGCTCAGTTTAAATGGTTTTTTGCAATGTCTCCAATTCACAGAGGTAAAATCACTTAATTATTCTTAATGCACCAAGAAAATGAAAAGCAACAATGACGTGTGCTTTCCCTAGCACAGGCAGCCATGCTCAGTTTTCTGTTGTTACATTTGCTTGCTCATCCCTGACAAGGGGAAGTTGATTCAAAAGAATGACATTGTCTGGGGACAATGAGAGGAAAGAATGTGTAGAAAGTAAAAAGTCTCAGAGCAGAGAAACTTATACCAGCTTTTTACTGAATTTTGGCATATTTGTGAAATCCTTGCTTTTTTTCCCCCCTGTGTTTATTGTGTGATATGTGCAGGCTTGGATGAATTGTTGGCAGATATTTGGTTAAAAACTAAATTGAAAAAATTCCCTAGACTTTTCACATCTTGGGGAACTGGATACATCACACACCATTGTTGCTTTGAGCAACGATTCATGGAGCCATCTGAACAAGTTGGCTTCATACACAGCATTCTCAAAATGGGCATTTTTCAGGAAGCAGTCTGACCTTCAGATTCTGCAACGCTGCTGTGTAGCACCCAAGTTCTACACATCAGTTGGTTGCTTCCTGATCAGGCCTCTGCCACATAACAGCTGACTCTGGAATGTGTCACAATATTACTCTAATTGTAATGAGACAATGATGGTTAATTTATTAATTTGTGGAAATAAAATTGAAAATATATACTATATGAAGACTTATAGTAGGGAGATGGCCAAATCCATTGTGCACAACTCAAGCACCAAGCTCAATTTAATCTCTAGCTTTTTGACTACTCATGCCCTAAAACCCACCACCAGAATCATGGTGGCTCCCTTCTCTGTGGCTCGGGAGTACATGATTTATGCTGATATTAGAGCCAGGATTATGGTCCATGTGCTATTTGTATAAGGTTCATTTTGAAACATTTCTAATGCTTATCTTTTTGCATTAGATTATCGCCAGTTCATAATTAATTAGTATGCCCTTGGTGTATTAATTTCTTCACCTACCAAGATGTTTGCTTTTATTTATTTATTTTTAACTGGATGCAACATCTCTCAGTTTTTTTTAATGCTTTTAAAAAAGTATTCATTCATTTTGAAGATGGGTACAATTCAGGATTAGGTATGCAAATGGTCATAGAACAGGTGAAGTTTGGACCTGACATTGACCCTCACTTCACCTGGTTTGAGATAAATGTTTGTTTTTAACATATATTTAATAATATTTGTAGACTATAATTACATCATTTTAAGTCAGATGGCAATGTATATTGTGAAACATTTATCTCTCTCCCTTTAAAAATGAGAAATAAAGATTCAAAGGTGTGTGATTTGCATAAGCTTCCCTAGACGGCGAGTGATTAATCTATATCAGAACCCACACGTCTTGCACTGCCCATGAGTCTAACACTTGTGCTATAGGCTTCACAACTGGATTCAGTCATTGTTTAGTTAAGCATCTAGTTCGATTTTATGGTTTGTACTTTTTCTTTTTCTCGTTCTCTCTCTCTCTTTTGTGTGTGTGTGTGTGTGTGTGTGTGTGTGTGTGCCAATTTTCTACTTTTCCTGAAGAGTAATACTTAAACCAATAATCTTCTTTAAATGTACAAATTCCATCTGGTACAGGTGGCAGTATCAATGAAAAACTTGCTCAAAATGCAAACATGTTTCCAAGTATTATATTCCGCTCTTCTACTAATTTCCCTTTGGAAAATTCTAAACGTGGTTCTTGTCTCCCATCTTTCTTATCCCTAGTTAAATGAGTGAGGAAAACTGGAGTTACTGAATTGCTTTGTTTTATTATTCCCTATCTTATATATTGCCTGTATACTAGAACTTCTGGTTGCTTGATCATATATTTGACTTGATTATCATGAGTTATTTAAATGTGTTTGATAGATGCCATAGGAAATTATACTGGTCTCTTTTACAATGTAGAGCAAAGTAATAAATGCAAAAACATAAAAAGAGCAAAGGAAGGAGAGTATAGAATCAAATTTAAACAAGCCTTGACACACACAAAAAAAGATAAATCACTCCATCTTGTATTAAAACTAAACAAATATCTGTAATATCGTGCAGCCATTAAGAAGGATGCATTAATGGACTTTGCAACAATTTGGATGACTATAGAGTCTATCATACTCAGGGATCTTTCACAGAAACAAAGAACTGGGTACCATATGTTCTCACTCATAAGAGGACCGGACCCTGAACATTTTCATAAGATTATAAGAAAGGGATTGGCAGTGTCAGGACACTTCCAACAGAGGGAGGAGTGGGCACATAATATCAATGGGGGTACCTGATCTCAAACCAGAAGAACTGGGGACCGAAGGGAGGCCCAAACTTAACCTGCACAGTGATCACTTATGTACCTAACCCTGAATCATACTCCACATCTTTTAAATAAATAAATAAATGAAAAAAAAGAAAAACAGGTAACACCAAAAGAGAGTCAAACAAACAAACAAATAAAATGATTAGTTTTTACTTTGAGATAGAAAATTAATAGTTAAACAAAACAAAATGGTTAATACTTACTTGTTAAAAACCACTCTAAGAAACAGGAGGGGGGAATTGGAACAAAAAAATCATCTACTGAGGGATCCAAAAAGGCAAGGTGCTTGAATGAGGAAACTTTTTTTTGTCCTGAATTATAAAAAGAAAACAAAAAAAAACATTGAAATGCCATAGATTTGAATGGAAAATACTTCAGTAATATCAAGATATTACAAATTTTCATTTTGACATCAGGAATTGGAAATTTAAAATATATATATTTTTTGAATTGGAATCTCACTCTGTTGTCCCGGCTGGAGTGCAGTGGCACACACACAGCAACTGCAGCCACGACCTGCTGGGCTCCAACTATCCTTCCACCTCAGTCTTCCAAGTAGCTGGAACTACAGGTATGCGCCACTTGCCTAGCTAATTTTCTGATTTATTGTAGAAATGAGGTCTCACCAAGTTGCCTAGACTGGTCTTGAACCCATGGACACAGGCAATCCTCTCGCCTAGGCCTCCCAAAGTGCTTGGATACAGGCTGAGCTGCTGCACCCTGCCAATTTAAAATAATATAATGCTGCTATCTTCACATTCATTCATTTACTATTTAAAAAGAGATTTTTTGGATGGTAAAAGAATAAATTCTGGGAAGAGATAGGAGGAAAGAGACTAGACTTAATTGAGCACCTACTACATGCAAAATGCTTTATGTAAGAAAACAACATTTTTTAAATGAATCTAAATATTTTAACAATACCTTAAATGAATTTTATTTTTCTTTCTTTGTAGTTGAGGAATCAGATTTCCAACAAGATAATATAACTTTCAGAAGTTTGTACAACCAAGTGTTAAAGGAATTTTAGACTAAAATAACTCTTTCCATTACTCTGTGTCACCTCTAAAGGGGTGAGAAATCAATTCTTATTGTTGAACAAATTCCATTTGTTCCATTGTGTTATGTTGTGTACATCATCACGTTTTGCTGTTATAACAACATTAAAAATAGGTGTCACTTACCCCAATGAGGAAAAGGTGAAGTCTGTTTCTCAAGCACAAGTCCACAAGTAAGTGTTACTTGTGGTAAAATGTAGCAAAAAATTATACAGAAAAATAAGAAACATAACGATAATAGCGACTTCTCTTTCTATGTTTTGAAGGTTAAGATATCCTTTACTTTTCGTTTTTGGAATTCTGATTAAAAATAAAAAAGATATCCAAAGGTACTAATATGCTTATAGTTTTAATGTGAAACTTCAAAGTCAACAATAATAAAACTATTCATTATTTTCTTGAATTTTATTTTGTGTATATTATCATAAAATTTCAGAGAGCAATGGAAAGGACTTCTTAATTAGATATTGGTATAAAATTTTTAAGTGTACAAGATTTTTTTGTCATTTTATAGAAAACATAAGAAATTCTTAAAACACTAATGAAATGATCAAAAGAACCACACTTCAAATTTAATGGTAGAAACAATTCTATCATTATCGCCATTTATTCTTTGTTTTCATAACATTTATGACTTCTTGACACTAAATTTTATATTGATTTGTTGGTTGTCCAAAATAGAATCTTCTTGAAATCAGAAGCATTATCTCTGTTGTTCCTGGTCACATCCCTAAGGCTTTGGCACAAAGTAACGGCTCAGTACAAAATGATGAAATGAATAAATGAAAATCTCACTTTCTCGCTGGTTTACTTTCTCTTTTGTCTTGGCCTTGTAGTGAGAATCACTCTGAAATTGGCTTAAAATGTTTTCAGTCAAAGCCCTATCTCTGCCCTTTGCAGGCTAATTAGCCTTGTGAACTGAGGTAAGTATTCAGAAATTAAATTAGCTTTGTCTGTAAACTAAGGAGAAAAGCATCAGTTGTCCTTTCCTCAAGACTGCCATGAGGGCCAAATGAGATAAAGGTAAAAATGTATTATAAATATCTAAGCACAGTTCTAAAAAGATAAAATTGAAAGAGTTGGCTGATGGCACAATAGATACAGCTGTGGCATATATATAATCTAGTTTAGTTCTAGATTTAGTTTACCATTTTATTCATTTGGATATGTTGATTGACACACTGAACAATTTTCTTAGGAGTATGGCTTTTCTTTTTCTTTTTCTTTTGGTTTATTCGTATTTTTAAATATTTTATTTTAAAGATATGAGTTACGTATACAATTCAGGGTTACGTATGCAAATATTCATTATGCAGGTACCTTTGTTAATGAGGCATGCTCCCCTTCCCCTGGCAGTTTCCCACTACTGCCAATCCCTTTCTTATAATATTATGCTAATTGTTCAAGGTTCGCTTTTAGTGAGAACATGTTGTACTCAGTTCTTTGTTTCTGTGATAGATCACTCAGTATAATAGACTCTAAGTACATCCAAGTTGTTGTAAAGTCCATAATTTTATCCTTTTTAATGGCTGCGTGATATTTCATCACATATATATATACTGCCTTTCTTTTAATCTAGTCCTCTTTCGATGGGTTGCACAGTGGATTCCATATTTTTGCTATTGTGAATAATGCTGCAATAAACATGAGTGTGTAGGAATATTTTTCATTGACTGACTTGAGTTTCTCTGGGTATATTCCCAGAAGGGGGATCACAGGGTTGTATAGAAGTCAATTTTTAGATCTTCTTTGACTCACCAAACCGTTTTCAACAGAGGCAATACTAGTTTACACTCCCACCAACCATATAGAAGTATATAGAAGTGTTCTCTTTTCCCCACATCTTCTCCAGCATTTGAGTTATTGATGATGACCATCTTGACTGGATTTAGGTAGTATCTCAGTGTGGTTTTAGTTTGCATTTCTTTGTTGACTAGTGAGGCTGAGCATTATTTCATGTATCTGCTGATTGCTCAAATATCTTTTGAGAAGTGTCTATTCATCTTTTACCCACTTTGTTATAGAGCTATTCTTTTTATTTTTCTTTTTGGCACATTTGAGTTCCTTGTAGAACCTATACGTTAGGTCTTTGTTAGACATACAGTTGTCAAATATTTTTTGCCAGTCTGTGGGGTGTCTCTTTGCTCTCTTGCTGTTTTCTTTGGCTCTGTAGAAGCTTATCAGTTTGATGAGGTCCCCACTTGTCTTTCATTTATGGCATGGGCACTTTGGGTTTTGATCAGGAATTGGTTGCCAGTTACAATTTCCAGAAGGGAGTCTCCTCCATTTTCTAAGGTTCTTATAGTTTGAGGTTTTATGTTTAAGTCTGTGAGCCATTTAGAGTTGATTTTTGTGTATGGTGATAGATAGGGGTCTTGTTTTAATTTTCCACATGTGGTCATCCTGTTTTCCCAGCACCATTTACTGAATAGGTTCTCCTCTCCCCAGTGGTTGATAGAGAAGAAAATCAGAGGAGTCCAAATAGAAAAAGAAGAAGTTAAATTATCTCTCTTTGAAGACGACATGATTCCACACCTTAAAAACCCAAGAGAATCTTTCAAAACCTCCTTTGACTGATAAAGGACTTTGGCAAAGTCTCAGAGTATAAATTAAATGTGCAAAAGACATTTGCATTCCTATACACCAACAATAAACAAGCAACGCAAATAAAAAGCAGAATCTCATTCACAGTAGCCACCAAAAAAATGAAATATCTTGTCATCTTCCTAATCAGGGAAGTGAAAGATCTTTACAATGAAAACTACATAAAGCTGCTCAAAGAAATCAAAGAAGACACAAACAAATGGAAAAATATTCTATGCTCATGCATTGGAAGAAACAACATTGTTAAGATGTCCAGCCTACCCAAGGCAATCTACAGATTTTACGCAATACCCATTAAATTACCAACATCATTCTTTTCAGAACTGAAAATGATAATACAGGAATTCATATGAAAACATAAACAACCACGAATAACCAAAACAATCCTCAGCAAAAATGAAACAAAACAAAACAAAGCAAAAAACAAAGCTGGAGGTATCACATTCCCTGACTTTAAACTTTACTATAAGCCTGCAATCATCAAAATGGCCTGGTATTGGTACAAGAACAGGCATACAGACCAAGGAAACAGGGTAGAGATTTATCAACAACTCATCTTTGGCTTTTCTTTTAACCCAAATTTTCTAAGTCTAATTGGACAAGAATTTTTTTCTAGTATAATCAACAATGTATTTTGACACAGTTGATGTTATCATGTTTTATACTTGACAAACTTTACTGTGTTTGCGTATGTATGTGCTTAATCCAACAACTTTGTTTTAAATTTTAAAAAAGATTAGCTGCATCATACATCCATTAAAGATATATTTAAAGACTCAAGGTTATATGCCAATAGCAATAATGGTTAAGTTTCATTGCATGAAGGAGTGTTCAGAAACCAGTGATATTTTGAATTAGATAATTAACATTATATGAACATGAGTTTCGACACTTTGTTGTTCCCTTCCAAATCACCAGAACATATCAGACAAAAGTATTAATAAAAGTGGACAAGATTAAGTAGTCTGACTACATTTCAAATCAAAGAAAGAGAAGCCAAAATTACCCTAATCAGAGTGATTCAAGGATTTAAAATAGGGATAGGTCAGTAAATATATAGGTATATAAATAGACGGATATGGATATGGACATATTAGACACATTTAAGATTGCTACATAATTTTGTTATCCACACAAAGAATTTAGACGACTTTCTCTAGTCTAAATTGAAATATACTCTCACACCTGCATCTGACTAATTAAAAGTTAATAATACAAATACAGATTTCTGGGTCCCATCCTAAAATTTCTATAAGACATTTCATTGAACTAAGTCCTAGGAAGCTGCTTTTAAATTATATACTCACAATGAGCCCATGCACACTCAAGTTTAAGTTTCACTGCCATATATATGCAATACTCCCTGTGTGTAATCAATTTTCTTTTAGGTACGTTTCCTTTATATGAATTGTACCTTGTTATCCAATTTTTTCCTGCTTCAAGGAAAAAGCAATTAATTACAAGCTCCTAATAAAGGTCTATTCACTCCCAAGTTGTCATAGTTTTATCAGCTTGTGTTCAAGAAAATCTGCTTCTTTTCTCACTTCTGTATTCTTCCCCTTGTGTTCTTGTGTAGCAAACAGTATGCCAGACTGTGTCACCAAGTCTTCATATTGGCAACTTGATGGGTTTTATGTCCTTTTCTTGTCTGAATGTACAATAATATTGACAATAGTAAGTGATGACTGAAAATAATAATAATCACTCTAATAATCTTCTAATGATCATAACCAATCAGCCACCATGCAGGGTGTCTGTGATATGATCTCCATAGCAACAACCCTTTTGATGTCTACTGGTTTCATTGTTTTTTTTTCCTGTGTTCTTATAGATTATAGCAAGCTTTGATTTCATTTTTACTTAAACATAAAGGGTTGTGAATTTGAAAATGTATTATAATGATAAATTTCAGGCACCTGAGGATGTAGTTGGAAGAGGTGAGAAGAAACTAAGGATTTGATCATGTAAAAGGGGGTCTGTGAGATGGCAAAGTATAATAGTCAAAAGGTAAGATTACAACTCCATACAAGTATAGAATGTATGTGGGTCAAAAATTTTATTAAAATTGTCAATTTAAGTAATAATCAGTAATATGTTATTATCATTTCAACAAGCACTTAAGAAGCTGATTGTATATACCAAATTTAACAAAGAACTGTTAGGATAAGAGTGATGGTTTATTTATAAATCTAGTTAATGTCCTTCAGGGTTAAAAACTATAACCTCAGAGGTTATCTGTTCTACAAGAAAAAAAAATTATTCTGTACCTATCAAAAAAACTCTAAATTGCTCTTTGTTTGTTGTATACAATTTTAAAATAACCCAATCAATATAAATTCCATCAAAGTTGGAAGCCTGGAATCTCACTGAAAAAGCAACCAACCAACCAACAAACAAAAAACAACAGTAATCTCTATTTTCAAGTTACAATAATTTTCCTGACAGGAGTAAATAGATATCAGGATTAGAAAGTTTATCTTCATCTAATTCAGAGTGAATTGTGAAGTAACAATTGAGCCAGTATTGATTGTTGTAAAAGAGATGATACAGAGACAATTTGCAGTGAGCCAGCTGTTTGTTACATCATTAAGGGACCTGGATTTGGATGATTTCTTAAGTACACCATAGTGTTTGCTTTAAGCTCTTCAGTGTCTACATAGATTATTAAGTACAACTGGGCTAAAACTCAGAAGAGAAATGATTTTGTATTCTTTAAGAAAAATCCAGCTTCCACAAGTGATTCTTATTTGGACATTAGAGACTACTTTCTGAGAGAACGGTTATATGGGCAACTCTGATTTACAACAGTGACTTAAATCTTTATTAAAACAATGTAGAACTAAATAGAATTATTTGAAAAATACGATCCTTTTTGTTGTTGTTATTAGAACTGTTAGAAGCTCCCCACTACTTAACATCCAAACTCCTCCCTAAGGCCTACATAACATCCTGCAGTACCTAACTTCTGGACTTTTCTCTGATCTCATCTCCTGCCACTCATCTCACTAGTCTTCTATCACAGTGACTGGTCACATGTTTTTAAAATATTACCACAACTACTCTTTAGAATTTTTAGTTACATGAAGCAGTTCCACTATGAACCACATATTTATTTATTTTTAATGTGGTAAAAAAACACATGATACTTAACACTCTTCAATTTTTAATTATACAATACTGTATTCTTAACTATAAGAGCAATGTTCTATGACCCATTTCTGGAGTTTTTTCTTTTTTAAAATTAATATATTGAAGTATGTTTGAAGTAAAAAAGTCAAAGGGTAAAATGTTTCAGTTAAACAGGAAGAATAAATACGAGAGAGTAACTCAAAAAACTAGAAACATTTTTGGGAGGGCCAGTCCCTCTTAGTACAGGTTTCCCAGATGAGGTGAGTGTTTTAGGAAACCATCAGCATCAGTATAAATATTGTCATTGTGACAGGCTGCCTTCAGCTTCAGTGATTTTTTGTTAGAGATTCTTTCAACGTTTGTCCATTTCATGGTGGGTGATTTACGAGGTCACCTGCCCACACCACACTGAGTGTTCAGCAGTTTTTGACCAAAAATGGCACTATCCCATGCCCCACCCTCCCTATTCACCCCATCTTGCCATAAGATGTGTTTTTTATTTCCCAGGATTTAAAAAGTCCTCAAAAGGAAATATTTTTCCAATGTGAAATTTGTGAAACAAAAAACAACAGAAGCACTAACAGGCATCAAAATTTATCAGCAGTGGACACAATGTCTCAGTGGCTGTATTGCATCAAATGGAGACTCCTTTGAAGGTGACTGAAGTTTAAAGATGTAAGAATGAATGCACAATTTTTATAACTAAATTCCAGGTATTTTGGAATTTGGTCCCCCTGTGTAGTAAGCATTTGAGTTCATGGAAATGTTGTTTAGCTTAACTCAATCAGTCTTCATTTTATACATATACATCTTATGCATCACTTTGTTCCCCATAAATATATACAATTATAATTTGTCAATATTCAATTTATAAATACTGTACATATTTAAGGATAAAACTTGATGAGCTTAAAGATAGGTCTATATCTGTAGAACTATGACCACAATGTACGCCATAAACCTATCTGTCACCTCCAAAAGCTTCTTCCTGTCCTATTCATTATTAGCATTATTGTTTGTGACAGGTATGGTTAACACAAGATCCATCATCTTCTCAAAAGTTTAAGTCTACAGTATTGTTAACTATAGGCAATATATTAGTCAAAGGGTACCCAATTTCAGTTGTACAAAATAATAAGTTCTAGAAATCAAGAACTTTTTTCATCTTTCATCACTGATACTCAATATCCATTGAACAGCAGCTCCTTCCATGGCCTACCCCCCATCTTCTGGAAATCACCATCCTACTTTCTGTTTCTATGAGCTTCATTGCTTATGTCACTTCATATCGTTGAAACCATGAAGCATGTGTCTTTCTATAACTGGCTTACTTCATTTAACGTAATGTTCAAGTTTTATCCATGTTGTCACAAATAGAAGAATTCTCTTTCCCTCTTTTTGTTGCTAAGGGATATTCCCTGATATGAGAGGTGATTCCTCAAAACTTGGAATTTATTTATTAAAAATTGTGTATTTATTCTTACATGTTTAAACTTCAGTCGTCTTCAAAGTACTCCTCATCTGATACAATTAGCCTATTGAGATGCTTTTTTTTTTACCACTCAGAACAGTTATTGAAGTCACGGGTTTTGAAATCTTTTAGTGCTTCTGTCATTTTTAGTTTCATCTCTTTCACACTGGCAAAATGTTTCCCTTTGAAGACTGCTTCACCCAGGGAAACAAACAAAAAACCTCTCAGGGAGAGATAAGTTGAATAGGGAGGGTGGGACATAGGGGACATGCTGTTTTTGGTGGTGTGGGCAAATGTGCTTGTAAATTACCCATTATGAAATGAACAAACTTATTGAAAGAATTTGCACACACACACACACACACACACACACACACGCACACACACACACACACACAATGCACTGAAGCCTAACACAGACTCTTACAACACTGACTAGTACACTGATGTTGGTGGGTTCCTAGAACGCTTACTTAGCAGAAGAAGTCTGTGCTACTACAAGGAGCCCACTCTCCTACAAATAATTCTGGTTTTTTGGGGCGAGATTTCCAACTTATATGTATGTGTTGCATTTTCTTCCATTAATAGATATTTAAGTTGGTTCCATACCTTGACTATCATGCAGAATGCTACAATGAATACAGGACTGAAGATATCTTGATAAGATCCTGATTTTAATTCTATGGATAAATAGCCAGAAGTAAGGTGGTCAAATAATATGGTAGTTCTAGAAAACTGTCATACTGTTTTCTATAGCAGCTGCATTATGTTGTATTCCCATGAACACTGTACATGAGTTCCAATTTCTTATATCCTTTCTAACAGTTATTATTTTCTGGGGTTTTGGGAGAACAGTCATTCTAACAAGTATGAAGCAGTATCTTGTTGAAATTTTGATTTGCACTTCCATGATGATTACTGATGTTGAGCATGTTTTCATATACCTGTTGGCAATTTTTTTGACTTATTTAAGGAAATGACTATTCAATTTCTTTACCTGTTTTTATTTTATTTCACTTTATTATTGTTATTAACTTCTATAAGTTTCTTATATATTTTGAATATTAACACATTGCTAGATATATGATTTGCAAATAGTTTATTTCATTCCATGGTTACCTTTTACTTTTTCATGTAGTCCCGCTTGTCTATTTTTGACATTTTTTTTTTACTTACAAGTTGTCATATCCAAAAAATAATTGCCAAGACCAATGTTATAAAGTACTTCCACTCTGTCTTCCTCTAAAAGTGTTATAGTTTCAAGCCTTATATATGAATGTTTAACTCATTTTGAGCTCATATTTGTACATAGTGTAAAACAAAAATCCAATGTTATTATTTTGCATGTGTCTATTCAATTTTCCAGCACCATTTGTTTAAGTGACGATTCTTTTCCCATTGACACCCTTGTTGAAGATCATCTGATTGTATATACGTGGGCTTATTTCTTGGCTCTCTATTCTGTTTCATTGGTCAATACTGTATATTTGTAAGTATCCTAATGCTGTACTGATATATTTACTGTAACTTTGTAATATATTTTCAAATCAGAAAATGTGAAGATTTCAGCTTTGTTTTTCTTTCTCAAAATTGTTTTCGCTATGTGAGGTCCTCTGTGATTTCACTTGGATTTTAAGATTTTTTTCTCTATTTGTATAAAAATATATTCAAATTTACAATCACACTATAGAATAAGACATATCACTGCCCTTTTTTACAGAAGAGGAAGCAAACAGAGAAATGAAGTAATCTGCTTAAAGTGACACAAAAAATAAGTAGTAAATCCACATGAACACAAGCTTTCCCAGTTCAGAGCCCTTAACCACTGTGTCTCTCTAAAATCCAGAACACTGTTTTTGTTTGCAAAAAACAAAGTAACTAATAATAAACAGTGGGTTGTCATCTAATTTAGAACACAATACAGTCTTTCAAACTACTGAGAAGAGTTCCTGTCTTTCTTGGTCATTACCAGACACTACTCTCTAGTCACTTGGCTTCAGACCTAGTGTCTGCTTCAAGTTTCTTCTGTCTAGGGCCTTTGCACTTCAAATCTTCCTACCACTCCTCAGAAGACTCTCACAACATTCTTCCTCACTTTATTCAAGTCAGTATTAATTATAACCTTATGAAAGCATAAGTTTTATGTAAAAGAAAGTCAGCTACATGTTGGTCTCATTAAATCATTTAGTGTTCTTTATTTACTCTTGTAATTTAGTAAGTTGAAGAGCCAGATTCAGACAAAACCATCTTATCCGTAGAGAACTAATGAGATGAGCATACCAAATATCAGCTTTTAGTTTATAGGACAAACCCTCATGCAACACTCAGTAAGAGCCGGGTATTGTTCTAAGTGATTTTCATATATCAAGTTACTTAATCCTCACATTGGTCCAATTATATATGTTCTATGGTCACATGTTACAGTAGCTGAAACTGTGGCCCAAGGAGACTTAAGTACCAATCTGTCACCAGCAGGCAATGATTTGTCCAAGATCTAAAAGTTAATACAAATTGGATGGAGTCAATATTCAAACACAGGCCACCAGACCTGAGAAACCAAGCTCTTAACCATTAGCTTATTTTGAAAAAGTCTAATATGTCTTGATTTTGAGCACTATCGTGAACTACTGAGTCAAATTTGAAGCCCCAATTAAGAATGAAATTCAGCATATCAGTTTAATCTATATCCATCTCATTTATTGTAAATAACATTATTGCTATTTTAAAAATTTTTTCTTTCTTTAAAAAATAGCTATTTTAGCCACCAGGCCTTGTGCTCAGCCTGTAATCCCAGCACTTTGGGAGGCCGAGGCCAGTGGATTGCCTGATCCTGTCAGTTCGAGACCAGTCCAGGCAACTCAGCGAGACCTCATCTCTATAAAAAATAAAAAATTAGCCAGCGCCTGTAGCTCCAGCTACTTGGAAGGCTGAGGTGGAAGAATCGCAGGAGCCCAGCAGGTCGATGCTGGGGCGGCCGTGAGCATGCCACTGCACTCCAGCCTGAGTGACATATTGAGACTCCAACTCAAAAAATAATTTTTTTTTTGAAAAAGGTTATTTTATGATCCAAAGACTCATGCCTACCTATATATTAATCATAACATGTATGTGTTAAACATATTTGAAACAAGCACTTGTCCCTGACCTCCTAATCTTTTTTCCTTTTCAGAAGTCATACAACTTAATAAACTCCTCCCTTTCTAGCACATTTCTTAATTCTAGAGGACTACCTCTGTGTGTATCTTCCTACCTCTGGTTCTATTTTTTATGCATATCCCTATTCCTACCTCTATACTGATTAATCTATCCAAAAACATTGCCACTTACCACATACATTTTTAATACAAAAATAGATAGCTAAAAGATAAATTTAGGCAAATTAAAATTTTGAACATTTTATAGAGTATTCTAAGACTCATGAATATGAGACAGCAAGTGGATTAACGCTACACTGGAGACGGGGAGGCAAGAAAGAAAACCTTCATAAGGTATTTATGCAAACAAATAAAATAAAATATACTTGACTGGCTAGAGTGGAAAGTCTGTAGTTAGTGGGTGTTTAGCAGTTTATAACTGTTAATCTTACATTTTGTTTTACTGTTTACCTCTAGCTTTGTTCTGCTTAATGAGTTGTCTCAGTCTAATGGGCTCCCAATTTAAATGTTCACATGTATGTATATATGTGTGTGTGTGTATATATATATATATATATATGATTAATATATAATAAATATTATATATTATATTAATAGTTCTCATTATTCAGTAATACTATATATAAGTATATTTATAACCATTTATTTATTATACACAATTATAATTATAAAATATTCATAATATATCAGCATCTAATATAGAATTTTTTATCATTATATATTAACATATAGTATATAATAAATATATAATTTAATATATGTATTCAAGTTTGTAAAATACTATTATTATAATGGCAATATAATGACAAAACTCCATGCCTCCAATAGATGTCCTCGTTTCATTAAAGGAAAAAGTCCACACCGGGATTTGCAGCTCATAAACTGTGGGATTTTGGTCACATCTCTTCTCCACTCTCGGTCCTGGCTTCGGGTCAGCCAAATGAGGCAACTGGACTTGAGTGATCCCCAAGATTCTTTGCTACTCTAATCATTAGTCTTTGCATTTAGATAGACCATAGCTACTTAATAATCCTATTCAGCAAACTTTTTTTTAAAATATTTTTTTAAAAAAACAATATTTTAAAAAGAATCTATCTGAGAAAGAAAAAGTATGAAATACTGAAACCATGCTATTGTCTATACTTTATTGTCTCTGTTGCCAGAAATATTGGATTCATTTTCTCAAAACTAAAGTATCTAACCATATATTTTCAGTAAATCCTTTATTAACTCAGGACATTATTTAAATAAAATGTGTTGATGAATACTTATCAACATTATAAACCAAAACTCTCCTTTAAAAAATATGTGTGTTTAGGTAGAAAAGATAGAAAAGGACAAAGGCTAAAGGAGAGAATATTAGTAGGAAGAAGATGTTTTTCAAGGAGGAACTTCATTGATTGGCGTAGTAGTCAAGTACCCAGTGGACAACCCGGCATGTACACAATGTTCTCTGAAGAGAGTTTAATGAAAGGACTGATCTCAGAGGTGTAAACAATACTTAAGTGATAAAGTCAGACACTCGTGCTATGTGTAGTTAAGGGCAAGAGAAGTAATGATGGAGCAGGCATCATCAAGACATCATTACTACATCTCTAGACCTATAGGACAAAAAGTCATGAGTTACTGTTCTAGAGATAACTCAGCTAAAAGGAATAATAATGGAAAATAAGCCATCCCTTGTTAGATATACACATACTATTAGACCCACAGTAAATCAAGAAGGAAATGGCAGGGACAGGACATAGCAGTGATTACCCCAATCTTTGTCTCTCTCCACTTTCTGATATCATGCCATGACTCAATTTCTCATAGGTAATGAAAATCAATTGTTCCAGTGAGTACAATAATCCCTTCAACTCAACAAAAGAACAATAGTAGCTTACATTCCACCCCACACAGTGAGTCCATTCAAAGCTTAAAATTTCTTTTTGCATGAAATTCATATTATTTCTATATCTTGAATGCCAAATATCTGTATCTGCTCTGCAAGGTATTTCTACTCGACACTAGAGTTTCTTCCCTTGCCTTATTTTCAACAGAAATTTAGGATTTATGTCATATAAGACTTTTGATAGCATGTAAGGCATTATCTTAGTGTGCAATGTCAATAATTTATCAAAAATATTTTATACATTAAAGAAAATATTTGCCTCATAGTGGACAGTCAAATTATTAGTACATGATAAATGAATGAATGTTATAGATATAAAATATTTATGTGCCAGGAACACATTATATCTTTTAACTAAAACTGTTTCATTTGTTCAATTATTCCCTTGCATAATATATATTATAATGTTGATATCTTTTTGTTGATTAATGAAACTGAAACGCAGAAACAGCAAACAACTTCTCATGGCCCTAACAGTTATAGCACTTGCAAATAACAGAAGAGTTACTTGAAGGTTGAACATCTTATTTCAAATTATGTTATGAAACAATACAAAGTTTCCTATCAGCAGCAATGACCGCTGTTGTTTCTTTAAGCCCTGCACATAATAAAACTTTATACATCAGAGGGAATTTTATTTAAAAGTTAATTTAATTTTACTTGCCAAGCGATTTGGAAATTGAGAAAGAGAACTTGGGACTAATGAACTTGAGTATCGTGTCAAATTGAGGGTCTTTAATCACTTTCATTCCACACAAAGGAGGCTGAAATTGCTTAAGAGGAGAAACTTTATAATTTGGTGATGTGCTATAAAAAAGATAGAGCTATAAATGGCAATTCAGAGGTGAGTCAATAAAGAGACAGGCAATGATTTAAAGCTGTATTTTAAAAACTGTATTTAGGGAAATGTGTTAAGATTTACAGCCACTTGTTTGAAATAACTTTTATATAACCAATAGTTTTGAAAATTGCAGTTGAGAAAATGAGATCGGTATGAACTTACTTTTTCCAGTTTTAAACAGAAGTTGTAAAAATCAGTACTTGAAGTGTGAAAAAAAAAGACATTCTTTGAAAACAAATCTCTAATCTGTACCCTATATGCAGTTTGACTCACTGTTCATGTTGTATGGAATTATCCAATGCTATTTGAGCCAAAGTGCTCACAAACGAGTGATAATAATGATTGATTTTGTTTAAGTGAGTTGTGTTCCTTCATTTATTTTCTTGGCTTACAAAAGTCAGGTACCTGTGTTAGTTACCTCACAGGCAGAATCATTCAGAAGGTAAATGAGAATAAATTGCCAAGTCACAGATAGCAAAAGACAAGAAGTTTTCAGAAGGTACTGCCACTTACCCAAATGTTTGGGATATCCAGTTGACCCAGATTATACAGAGCTGAATGCAGTTTTACAGCTAGAAGACACTTTCCAGCCAGGAGACTTTTATCACAAATCTTTGACTGATTTTTATCGACAGATTCTACTCTGCCCACAAAAGCAGAAGAATAAAGTGTCTTCCATCAAATAGTCTGTTTCATACATTTCTGTGCATGATGCTGAGGAGAAGAGAATGCCATCTCAGCAATATTTTAGTATTAATAATACTAATAGTAATTTTTACGGAATGCTTTCTGTGTCTCACTCACCAGCAAAGTACTTATATCAACCTCAGGAAGAGGATTTCTTTTATTATCCACATTTACATATGAGGAAAAAAAGGTTTGAGAGGTAAAGTAACTTTGTAAGTTTATTTGTGTAACAAACAAGCCTTTTCAAAATGGCAGATTATCTCATTTGTTGCTCATAGCTACCCATTTTAAAAGTAAGGAAACTGTGGCTCAAGTAAGATATTTGTCCTATCATGAAAATGTAGTTGCCCACTTTTCACAATTTTAATTTGTTCATTTATTTCATTATGTGTTCAAGAAGGTCTTCCATCCTTATGAACAACTGATTCATTTTTTCAAAGAGAATGTTATCTCTTGAGATGGCACATGTTTGGAGGAGAAGTCTTTTTTTATAATCAATATTTTTTATTATGATATTGTGGGGTACAGTTAAGGGTTAGGTATACAAATATACTTCATTCAGGCACCCTTGATAAGAGGTGTCTCCCCATCCCCAGAGAGATGTTTACTACCATTAATCCCATCTCCCTCCCTGTCCCCATAATTTCCCACCACTCTTAGTCATTTTCTTATGGTAATACCTTGGTTGATCAAGGTCCACTATATGAGTGAGAACATGTGATACTCAGATCTTTGTTTCTGTGAGAGGTCACTCAGTATTATAGACTCTAGTTCCATCCAGGTTGCTGCGAAATTCATGAATTTTTTCTTTTTTATGGCTGCGTAGTATTCCATCGTGTATATGTACCACTTTTTTTTTTGAGTTGGACTCTCACTCTGTCGCCCAGACTAGAGTGCATTTTTTTAATCCAGTTCTCTTTTGATGGACAGCATGGTTGGTTCCAGGTTCTTGCTATAGTGAACAATGCTGCTATAAACATTCGTGTGCAGGTATCTTTTTGATAGAGTGATTTGAGTTCTTCAGGGTAAATTCCCAGTAGGGGGATTGCAGGGTCATATGGGAGGTTGATATTTAGAGCTTTTAGGAATTGCTACACTGCTTTCCACAGAGGTTGCACTAGTTTACACTCCCATGAACAGTGTAGAAGTGTTCCCTTTTCACCACACCCTCTCCAGCAACTGTTATTTTTTGAGTTATTGATAATTGCCATTCTGACTGGGGTTAGGTGGTATCTCAATGTGGTTTTATTTGCATCTCCCTGATGATTAGTGAGGTTGATCATTTCTTCATGTGTCTGTTGGCTGCTCAGATGTCTTCCTTTCGGAAGTGTCTGTTCATATATTTTACCCATTTTATAACGGAGTTGTTTGTTTTTTTCTTTTCAGCACGTTTGAGTTCCTTGTAGATTCAAGATGTTAAGCCTTTGTTGGATCCGGAGTTGGCAAATACTTTTTCCCAGTTGTAGGCTGTCTCCCTGCTCTCTTGATGGTTTCTTTGGCTTTGCAGAAGCTTGTCAGCTTAATGAGGCCTCACTTATCTATCTTCTCTCTTATGGCCTGTGGGTTTCGAGTTTTGTTCAGGAATTGAATGCCAGTTCCAATTTCCATGAGGGTATGTCCTTCATTTTCTAAGATTCTTATGGTTTGAGGTTTTACATTTAGGCCTCCGATCCATTTGAAGTTAATTTTTGTGTATGGGGATAGATAGGGGTCCTGTTCCAATCTTCTGCATGTGGTCAGCCAGTTTTCCCAGCACCATTTACTGAATAGGTTCTCCTCTCCCCAGTGGTAGGTGGTGGAGGTTTTGTTGAAGATTAGTTGGTTGAGAAATTGAGGTTTTTCTTCTGGAATCTGAATTCTATTCCATTGATCTATATGCCTGTTCCTATACCAATGCCGAGCTGTTTTGATGATTTTGACCTTTAGTAAAGTTTGAAGTCTGGTAATGTGATACCACCTGCTTTGGTTTTTTTTGGTTTTTTTTTTTTTTGGTTGTTTGTTTGTTTTTGCTGAGGATTGTTCTGGCTATTCTTGGTCATTTGTGTTTCCATATGAATTCCTGTGTTGTTTTTTCTAGCTCTGAGAAGAATGTTGCTGGTAATTTGATGGATATTGCATCGAATCTGTAGATTGCCTTGGATAAGATGGACATCTTCACAATGTTGATTCTTCCAATCCATGAGCATGGGATATTTTTCCACTTCTTTGTGTCACCTTTGATTTCTTTGAGCAGTGTTCTGTAGTTTTCATTGTAAAGGTATTTCATGTTTTTGGTTAGGAAGATGCCAAGGTATTTCATTTTATTTGTGGCTATTGTGAATGGAATTGTGCTTTTTATGTGGCTTTCTGTTTGTTTATTATTGGTGTAAAGAAATGCAATTGTCTTTTGCACATTTATTTATATCCTGAGACATTGTCAAAGTCCTTTATCAGTGTAAAGAGGTTTTTGACAGATTCTCTTGGGTTTTCAAGGTACACAATCATGTCATCTGCAAAGAGAGATAACTTGACTTCCTCTTTTCCTATTTGGATATCCCTGATTGTCTTCTCTTCTCTGATTGTTCTAGCCAAGACTTCCAATACTATATTGAACAGGAAGGGTGAGAGTGGGCATCCTTGTCTTGTTCCAGTTTTCAAGGGAAATGGTTCAAATTTATGTCCATTTAGGGATATGCTGGCTGTGGATTTCTCATAGATAGCTTTTACTATTTTGAGATATGTTCCCCGTATGTGTAGATGTTCTAGGGTTTTTATCAAGAAAGGGTGTTGGATTTTATCAAAAGCTTTTTCTGCATCTAATGATATAATCTTGTGGTTTTTGTTTTGACATCTCTTGAGTATTTAATTACATTTATGGTTTTACGATTGCTGAACCAGCCTTACATCCCAGGGATGAAGCTTACTTGGCCATGATGGATGATTTTTGAGATGTGTTGTTAAATCTGGTTTGCTAGGATCTTGTTGAGAATTTTAGCATCTATGTTAATCAAAGATATTGGCCCATAGTTCTCTTTCTTTGTTGGATCTTTACCTGGCTTGGGTATCAATGTGATGTTGACTTCGTAAAATGATTTGAGGAGAGTTCCATCTTTCTCAATCACCTGGAATACCTTCAGTAGGATTGGAATCAGCTCCTCCTTAAATGTCTTGTAGAATTCTCCTGGAATGTCATCTGGTCCAGGGCTTTTTTTTTTTTAGGTAGTTTTCTTATTACATAAACAATTTCCTTGATTGTTATTGGTTTATTTAGGGTCCCAATTTCTTCTTTTTTCAATCTAGGCAGGTTGTGTGATGACAGAAAGTCCTCCATTTCCTTAAGGTTTTCAAGTTTGTTTCCATACAAGTGTACATAGTAGTCTCTAATGATCTTTTGTATTTCTTCAGGGTCAGATGTGACTTCATCTTTTGTGTTTCTGATTGTGTTTATTTGGGCTTTTTCTCCCTTTGTCTTGGTCAGTCTAGCTAGGGACCATCGATCTTGTTTATCTTTTCAAAGAACCAGTTTTTTGTTTCATTGATTTTTTTGTTTTATCTATTGTCTTCTGTTTCCTGGATTTGGGCTTTTATTTTGTTGATCTGGATTCTTCTGCTGAAATTAGGGTTTTTGTGGTCTTGCTTTTCCAGCCTCCTTAGGTGGCTTGTTAGGCTGTTAATTTGTGATCCTTCAATTTTCTTCATGTGCATTTGTAGGGATATGAATTCCCATCTTACAACAGCTTTCATGACATCCCAGATATTTTGGTAAGATGTTTCTTCATTTTCATTTGTTTCCAGGTATCTTTTGATCTCTGTTTTGATTTTGTCATTGACCCAGGTGTTGTTTAGCATCATGTTGTTTAGTGTTCATGTCCTTGTGGGTTTTGGGGGGACCTTGTTGGCGTTGATGTTTATTTTTATTCCACTGTGGTCTGAGAATGTCCATGGTAAAATTTCAGTCCTTTTTAATCTGTTTAAGCTTGATTTGTGGCCAAATATGTGGTCGATCTTAGAATATATTCCATGTGGTGATGAGTAGAATGTGTATTCTGTGATTGTTGGATGGAGTGTTCTGTAGGTATTGATTAAGTCTATTTGGTCAAGAGTCACTTTGAGGTTCTGGATCTCATTGGTGATTTTTTGTCCTGATGATCTATCTAGGTTTGTGAGTGGGGTAATAAAGTCCCCAGTTATGATGGTATTAGAGTCAATATCTTTCTTTAGTTTTCCTAGAAGTTGCTTTATGAAAGTTGGCGCACCTATGTTGGGTGCATATATGTTTAGGATAGATATTTCTTTTTGATGGAGTGAACCTTTAATATTATGTAGTGGCCCTCTGTATCTTTTTAAATTTTTGATAGCTTAAATGGTATTTTGTCTGAAATTAGGATCACGACTCCTCCTTTTTTTTGTGTTCCATTCGTCTGAAAAATTGTTTCCCATGCTCTTACTTTGAGTCTGTGCATGTTCTTTCTAGTGAGATGGGTCTCTTGAAGGAAATATATTGTTTCCTGGTGACATTCTATCCATTTTGCCATTCTATGTCTTTTCAGTGGTGCATTTACTCCATTCACATTCAGACTAATTATTGAAATGTGAGAGTTCATCCCTATCATATAGTTCTTATAGAGTTGTTCTTCCACTTGGTTTTTTGTCCTTCTTTTGGTTTTCAGGTTGGTTCATGTGTATTTTATTCTTTTTCCTGTACTCTTGTGAAGAACTTTGTTCTTTTTTCCTTTTCTTTTGTGTTTAGTACTTCATAATTGTTTCATGTAGAAGTGATTTGGTGCCAGCATAAGTTCTTAGGGATTGGATATCTGGCAAAGATTTTAATTCTCTCTCACTGATGAAGTTTAGCTTGGCTGGGTAGGTTATTCTTAGTTGAAATTGTTTATCTTTTAGGACTTTGAAGATAGAGCTCCAAGTTCTCCTAGCCTGCAGGGTTTCTGTAGATAAGTCTGCTGCTATTCTGACTGGTCTTACATGGTGATCTGGCCTTTTTCTCTTGCTGACTTTAGGATTTTTTCTTTTATGCCTACTTTATTTAGGTGAATTATTATGTGTCTAGGAGTTGGTCTTCTCATTTGTTGTCTTGCAGGGGTTCTGTGAATCTCTTGTGTTTGAATTTTTGCATCACTGGTAAGATAAGGGAAGTATTCTTGAATGATCTCATGGAAAGTTTGTTCCAGTGTGGTCTCTGTCTCTCTTTCTGCCTCAGGACGGCCAATTACTCTTAGGTTCTGTCTCTTGATGTAATCACTCATCTCTTGAAGGTTTTTTTTTGTTGTTGTTGTTTTTGTTTATTTTTTGAGTTGGAGTCTCACTCGGTCACCCAGACTGGAGTGCAGTGGCCGCTCCCGGCCACCACAGCCTCGCCTGCTGGGCTCTGGCAATCCTTCCACCTCAGCCTTCCAAGTAGCCAGAATTACAGGCAGACGCTACCATGCCTGGCTGATTTTTTTATTTATTGTAGAGATGAGGTCTCGCTGCCCAGGTGGGTCTCGAACCCGTGGGCTCAGGCAATCTGCTCACCTCAGCCTCCCAAAGGCATGGGATTACAGGCTAAGCCACTGAGTCCAGCTCTCTTGAAGGTTTTGTTCTGTCTTTTTTAGCTTGTTTTCTGTGTTTTTAAGAGTTTGGTTAGATCTATATTTTGGTCCTCAAGCTCTGAGATTCTTCCTTCTGCTTGGGTAATTCTGCTTTCCATGCTTATCTGTTTGTTTTTTATTTTATTCACAGTATTCTTTGTTACTGTTATCTCAGATATCAGTTCCTTCCTAGTTTCTTCATCTCTTCTCAATCCTTTTAATCTCTCCATTAATGTCTTGATATCTAAGTTTGTAGTTTGGGACCAGTCATTCTGGGGGCTCTTCATTGTTTGCATTCTGAAGTCAGTTTTCTCAGTGTCTGCCCTTCCAGGGCTCTGGAAGACCCATATCCTTCTTTTGGATTTTCTGCATTTGTGTAGATTTTTCTCTCTCTCCCCCTTTCCCTCCCCTTCTTTAATTCTGTTTTTTAGGGAAGGTTTAGTTGCTTTTTTTTGCTTGTGCAATATCCTGTTCTTCCTTATGGGGGTCCTCTGACTTTGTTCACTTTTGAGGTTGGTGTGTGGACTGCAGACTGTACTTTTTGCAGTTTTGAGGTGTAATTGAGGGGGATGCTGTGATTCAGAATCTATATGCTGATTCCAGCATCCACCAACAGTGTATGAGCACACTGGAACCTATTTCCCACTGCCTTATAATCTGTCTGTGCAGTGATATGTAGGTTTGGTCCCTGGATCAAAAGGAGGTAAAAAAGAGGAAAATAATGGAGGAAGGGGGGACAATAGGAAGTTAGAAAGAGAGGAGAGTTAGAGGGAAAACAGACATATATACCAACTAACAGGTGAAAAAGAGACACAAGGCCAGAGAGAAGTGAAAAAAACACGTGAGCAAAATTCCCTAAAGAATACTGGTAACTACACAGAGACAGACCAATAAAATCATGAAACAGATAGTTTAAGTCAGAAAGCAAACAAAAGTGATCAAAACAAACCATCAAAATGATAAAATCAAAAGTCAAAATAAGAGATTAGACTACCTCTGGAATCTTTCCTGAGTGTCTAAAGTCTCTTCAGCTCTGATCTCCAGTCTCTCCCCTTTGTTTTTGTTGCAGGCAGCTAGATTTACTGGCAGCTTGGGTTTGTTTTTTTTAACCTGCTGCCTGGGAGGTCTGTGATGTTTAGTTGCCTTTGTCTGATTTGGCATGGGGGAGGGGCTTTGTCTCCTATTTAGCTATGTTACCTTAGGAACTGAGGTGTAGGCTGCTGATAGGTGGGTGGGGCAATGCAAATCTCTGCCTGTAGAATGTCCAAGGTGGCAGCTTCACTTTCATGGATCTTTTCTCTCTGTTTGTCTGGGTCCCTAGGTGATCCACTATGATGGACTATGGTGGTGGGAGGCACTGGGGATCAGCTGCACAGCTGGGTGCTGGATCCGGGGTGTCACCAGCAGGTTGGGGTGGAGGAGGGGGTCAGGAGTTCCCTCCTCTGGAGCTGAGAGCTTCCAATCAGCACCTCCTTAAGATATACTGTTCCCTTACACAAGCATGGGTTCACACGCTGTGTGCCTCAGCCAGGGTGGGCCCAGAGCTCCAGAGCTCCAATGCTCCAAAGGGCAGACTGTGAGTGGCGAGAGTGGCCCTGAACCCCTCACAGGGTACTTCAGCCAGAAGTGGGAGGAGGAGTCTTTTTAATTTACAGATATTGAGTGATTGCTGAGCTGCACAGAGAACTTCTCTAGAATCAAGTGCTGTGGCTGAATTTTTATTATAAATAGAGCACATCAAATCTCTACTTGTTAATCATAGAACACTGTTTAGAAATTATTTTAGTTTACATATTTTGATTATTTGGCCTTGATTAGCATACACATTATGTTGAATAATATTAGAATGTAAAATTTACAGTCGTAGGTTTATAATCCTAGTTGTTAAAGACTATAGATTATGGAATAGAATAAACTATAGAAAATTAAATAAGGTAGGGTATATCCTGAGAAATATGAAGGAACAAACCTTACCTGGTATGAATTATTTAAGGATGAGTAAACTGTAGTGGTTTTAAACCAGATAAAATGAATGCTAGCCTAAAATACGATTGTCCTCTTTGTTAGGGAAAAAAGTTCCATCCTGCTAGGATGTTCTCTTTGGTGGACCTGACATTTTTAAAATTCTACACTTTATTACCAAAGAAATATTTGTAAAATTGTCTATGGAATTCTGTGATAATTTCAGAGATAAACACATGTTCCAAATATTAAAATAGGGTACAGTTTATTGGTGATATATTTAAAGGATATCATTGAAAAATCATTACAATTACAGATGCCTGTAACAAATAGAATATAATTTAGTGTCCAAAGTAAATTTGAAAAAGAAGAAGAGATTATGATTCCACTTTATTTTTAAGATGAGAAACTTAAGACTCATGTTAGTTTAAACTCCCTTCACTGGTAAAATGGGACTTCTGATATCTGTTCATATCAGTCAGGGTACAGTCAGAAAATATAACCAGTCTATAATATAAGTGAGAAAATTGATATAAAGCTGTTCTAAATAGTAGCGAGTAATTAATTCATAAGAGGTAAAAATAACTTAAACAATGACAAGGACAGCCAATGCAGGGAGCATAAGGAAAAAAACTTGGAAAAGGATCACCCTCAACACACAAAAATTAAAGAACTTGTTGGAGAGAACATGCCTACTGAATAGTGGAGAAGTTTATGGAGGTACTGAAAACGGAGACTGGCAAGGAGGAAACTGCTCCTTGTGATGCCAGAGGAACTGTCTGAGATGCTGCCTGCTGGAAAAGGGTACTACTAGTTGCTTCATACACCCTGCCTGCTGAATTATGCAGGAGCTGGAAGAGAGGAGCACACTTGCAATAGTAAGAAAAGCTCTCTTCTCCTTCCATGTTCCTTCTCTACCCTTTAATGGCGAAGCACACTCTCATGCCATCTGGCAAGAGAGAAATGTCTATAGGATCCAAGTCTGGTGCCACAAAGCTGTGCAAAGATTATTAAATTTGGACTGAAGAGTAAATTAAAAACTGGCAAACCATCTCTCCTTGAAGATTACAAAAAATGTTATTATGTGAAGATAGCATTATCATACTGCTTTTCAACTATAAAGTCTTTGTAGCATACCAATGTACTGCTTTTTGTTCAACATAGTAGAGTATATCAGAAATTTATTTATTGTTTTATGCTTATTTAATAATGTAGGTATCCTTCAGCTCCACGAATTGCCATTACTCAATGAATATATGGTATTTATTAAGTTGTTCATAAACCAGCATATTAATTTTTTTTAATTCAACAAAAATTTCAACTCCAAATATTTCCAAGACATTCCTCTGAGCACTGAGTGTTCAATGATGAATAAAATAATTATTTTAAAAATATAGCCTTCTTGTTACAAAGAGTGTCATTCTGGTAGAGGTTAGAGGAGGAGATAAAAGAGAGACTATAAATATATATTTAAAATACGTTGATTGAAGCTATGTGGTACAGAGAAAAATTAAGCAGAGAAAGGGAACAAAAATATCCTGGGATTTTGCCATTTTAAAGTCAGTACTCAGGGAAGTCCTCACTGAGAAAGTGACGTTTGTGCAAAATGCTAAAGGAGATGAAAAAAGAAGCCTTATATATATTTGCAGAAAAAATATGAAAGTACCTGGGAGAGGTATAATCCCAGGCCATTAGAGCTTCTTTAAATGAGCCTTTGAAGGACCCTTTGAATGATCCATTAGAATGTACTGAACATAGAGTGATGTAATTTATATTCTAAAGCAGAGACTTCATATCATGCATTGAAAAAAGGATTGCTAGCGAACATGAAAATGGAAAGACCAGTTAGAAAACTGTTATAATAATCCAGGTAAAATAGGACAGATAATTGAACTAAGCAAATAAGTCAGTCCTTTATTAGTCTTTTAAAAAATAATTTTAGCTATATTATTTTTATTTTGACCCTCAGAATCAAGATTTTATATATGTCAGTTAGATAATTTTGGTCATTTATTTTGTAAAGCAAATATTCAAAATTTATTTGTCCAAAGAAATGCTAGCTTTCAGAGAAGTAAATTTTATAAGTGAAAAAGTTTTGAACCTTGTTCTATTTTGTTGTCACTAAATGACTTTAGAATCTAAAAACATTATTGGAATACTAAATTCTGAAGTTTATCTGTTTCAAGACCATATTTTGTATCAGAACACTGTGTTCTATGTGATGTGACATGCACTTATCACAAATTAGTTTATACAGGGGGGAAGATATTAGCATATGAAGATTCCAGAGTAAGAACCAGCTGCCAGTTCTGCTAAATTCAGAATTCTAAAGGTGTCATGAGATTATTTTCAACCTGTCCTTCGTATTTCTCTATATTGCTTTTTATTTCTTTATTTATTTCTTGAGTATACTTATTTTGACAAAGATGTCCACTAACTCTGACTTCTCATTACTCTGATACCCATAGCAGAAAGCAGATACTTCTCTCTCTACAGTTCTGACAAAGTCTCCAGGATCAATTTGGATTGGACTGGCTTGATTCACAATCACTGATGAAGAAATAATTATGACTACAAAGATATAACTCTTATTGACCAGATCTATATCTACTTCAACATCAAGTAGATAGCAGGAGGTTTAATCTTAACAAAGCCAAAATAACCGAGAAACAGAAAGTAGTTCCACAAATTAATGCTGGATATGCAAAAAACTAATGTTTGTTAGTAATACCTTAATTTTATAAACAAAGAAGCAAAGTCACAGAAAAATGAAACTATTTGTTTCAGATGACAGAGTGAGTTCATTGACAAGTATTTGTTCTCCAACTCTCCTAAGTCTTCTTTTGAATATGTCAAAAGAAATACAGCTCTAAGTTACTTTCTTCAGTTTATTCAAAGCAGAAAGTATCACATTTCCAGACTTTAAAATTTACTACAAGTCTACTGTAATCGCAACTACTTAGTACTGGTCCAAGAACAGGCACATAGACCAATGGAACAGGTTAGAAATTCCAGAAGCAAAACTTGGTCTCTCAACCAACTCATCTATGGCAAAGTCATCATTAACAATCACTGGAGAAAGGAGACCATATTTAGCAAAGGATGCTGGTAAAGCTGGCTGATCACATGCAGAAGAAAGAAAGTGAGCCTCTACATATCACCATATACAAAAATTAGTTCTTAATGGATCAAAAACCTAAACACAGAACCTCAAACTATAAAAATCCTAGAAGAAAACACAGGAAACAGTCTTATGCACATTGGAGTAGGCAACCAATTCTTGACCAAATCAAAAGTGAATGCCGTAAAAGCTAAGATAGACAAGTGAGATCTCATCAAACTGAAAAGCTTTTACTCACCAAAAGAAACCATAAAGAGAATGGGGAGACAACCCACAGAATGGGAAAAAAATATTTGCTAGTTATATATCTGACAGAGACCTAAATCCAGTATGTACAAGGAGCTCAAATGAGCTGAAAGAAAAAAATATATTACAAAGTGGGCAAAGGATATGAATAGACACTTCTCAAAAGAAGATATACAAGCAGTCAACAGATACACTAAAAAAAATTCTGTGCCTCACTAATCATCACAGAAATGCAAATCAAAACTTCAATTCGATACCACCTAACTCCAGTAAGGATGGCTATCATTAATACGTCTAATACTTCTACACTGTGGGTGAAAGTGCAAGTTAGTTCAACCTCTATGGAAAACAGTATGACGATTCCTCTAAAAACTAAAAGTTGACATTTCATATGATCCAGCAATCCCTCTCCTGGGAATAAACCCAGAGGAACATAAATCATTCTACAAGATACACCTGCATGTGCATGTTTATAGCTTCACTCTTCAAAATAACAAACACTTAAAATCAATCCTACTGCCCATTGAAAGTGGGCAGGAGAAGGAAAATGTGGTAAACATACATGATACAGTATTATACAGCCACATAAAAGAACAAAATCATTAACTTTTCAGCAAATGGGATGGAGTTGGAGACCCTCATACTTAGTGATCTATCATGGAAGCAAAGAACTGAATACTGCATGTTCTCATCCATAACTGGGATGTGCACATTAATAACATTAGCAGCAGGGAGGGATCAGCAGTTGCTGGGCCCTGCCAAGGAAGAGAGGAAGGGAGAAAAGGAGAGAGGGAGGGAAGGCATATTACAACACAAAGAGTACCTGCTGCCAAATCAGGGGAGTGAGGGCCAGTTGGAGGCCCCAACTTCACCTGCATGCAGCTTCCTTGTGTAGTTAATCCTTACTTGTATCCCACAGCCCTATAATAAAATAAAATTTTAAAAATACATAAATAAATAAAATGACAGAAGTGTGCTGATATTATATACTGACAGAATATAAAACACTACCAAGCCTACAACAGACAAATAATCAGAGGGATGAATGGGCAATTTCTGTAAGGCATTATAATGCCAAATACACAAATATATGAAGCAAGTTTCATTGACATTGAGAACGTGAAATTAAATTCAAGACATTAAGACGAGGAATTCTTTTTCATATAAAATATTTCAAAAAATCATCTATGACCACATCACCCTGAACGCTCCTGATCTCATCTAATCTCAGAAGCTAAGCAAGGTTGGGACTGGTTAGTCCTTGGATGAGAAACAGCCTGGGAATAAAATGATACATTTTAGAAAAAAAAAAATGGGAATGAAGACTAGTGACATCAAGGTAAAACTAGCATATTCACACATGGCGTAAGATATTGTGCCATGCATTAATCACTTGGACCTCAGGATATTAGTATATACAAATATATGCATAATTATTATTTCTAAAATCATACTCAAAAGGATGTATCCTCATGAAATAATTCAAATGTTTTAAAAATATTTATAATGAAGATATTTTTTAAACTCTCTAGTCTTTATTACAACATACTTCTAGAATTAACTTTACACATTTAGTTATGAATACTCTCTGTGACTCTGGTAAAGCGGTCTATTTTTTGTTGGACATTCTCTTCTCTTCAAATTACAGAAGGAGAATTTATAGTCTAATTACTTACAAATCTAGGGATACACATGTTTTATATGTTAGGGTCCTGGGAGCAAAGTGATAGTTTATTAAAATTAGATAATTTGAGAAAAAATTAATAAGGTATATTTACAAATGTGTAGGCAGGATTGGGGATACTAACAAGAGACATGGCAGGGAGCAGTTACCATAGCCCACTGAAATTGCTATGATAAGACTACTACTTAACACCAGTTGTGAAATATAGTAGATATGTCTTAATGATTTGGGAGGGGGGAAAAATAACAGAGAAAATAAATTAGCTTGACCAAAGGCTTCTCAGCTTCTCATCTTACAGTCTGAGGCCAATTTCTCTTAGTCCCTATATTTGAAGGCAGGAAAAGATGGATGTGGCAGTTAAACAAGAGAGAGAATTTGCCTTCCCTTCATTTTTTGTTCCATTAGAACCCTCAACAAATGAAATAATACAGGACTACACTGGTAAAGATGGATCTTCTTTAATGAGTCTACTGATGAAAATGCTAATTTTTTTTTCCAGAGACACCCTCACAGAAACACCAAAAAAAAATGTTTTACCGATTATCTCGGCATCCTTAACACAGTCAGGTTAGCATTTAAAATTAGCCATTAGGCCGCTGGACTCAGAATCTGAGTTAATGTTCTTATCTGGAGGCCTGAAAATGTCATCACAATCTTTCTGTTAGATGGAAAGTATATGTGGGTCCATTTATAAAGAGTATCATGGTCAAATATCTCCTTAAAGCTCACTGTGGTCTCCACAATAAAATCAAAAAATTAACCAGGCGTGGTAGCACACGCCTGTAGTTCCAGCAACTTGGAAGGCTGAGGCAGAAGGATCCCTGGAGCCCAGCAGGTCGAGGCTGCAGCGGCCATGAGCGTGCCACTGTACTCCAGCCTGGGTGATGAAGTTGGATTCCAACTTAAAAATTAAAAAAATCACTGTGTTTGTGTACCCATTTGGTGATCCTTTTTCTAGTTCTTGATTATATACTTGGAATTGGCACAATTTTAATTTGGATACATCTCAGTAAGTTCTTGGCCTGTGAAGTAAGGCTATCAAAGTAGTGACAGCACTTTGTGTCAGGGAGCGGCCCCGACCTGAGGGGAGTTGGACCTGTACCGGAGGATCAAGACATGGTGAGAAGAAACGACTCGGAGGCAGTTCTTCTGGGATCAGTCTGATCAGGACTGAGTCCAATTTTATTCAAACTTTTTCCAACTTATATACCATTTTCTATAACCTCCAGCAGTATGACAAATACCTGCTGGGGGCTTACAGGTCTCATGATGCATAACGTACTTCACAAAAGATTTTTGCTTAAGGTAACAATTAACAATCAAAATTCCATGATGCATATCATGCTTCACAAAGCTTACATCAAGATAAGAAGTGTATGATTTCAGTAATAGTTTTGCTAACTGTTTTCTATAATATTTAATGATTAATCTGTATATTATAAGCTATTCTTATTTTTACCTAATGTAAAATTTCCTATTAATTTTCTATGATTTAACAAAACACTCAAAATCTATACTATTTATTTTAATGTCCAGCAGTAAAAAATATTTCTGTCAGGGACACTGGTGCCAGAGCCCTCTATGAAATGCTAAATAGTGAGAAGCAGAGAACGCTAACCACAGTGTTTGACAAACCCAATGTGTACTTTACCACTGAAGTCTGCTGGACACTGAAGTCGACACCTTAAAGCAGAAATCCAAAGTGCAAAAGTATATCCAGAAATAAGTAAGAGTACTTTGGTTTTACTCTCCAACAGGCCTGTAACTGGGTTTCATTACTACCATACACAGGCATATTAGAGGGCAAATTCCAAGCAGAAGGAAGTGACGTCGCAAGCACAGGTTCACATAGTGTTATATGTAGATAACTGAACTGTG
>NW_007247469.1:350318-406453 GCF_000164805.1 Carlito syrichta
TCTGCCTGGCTAGAGGCAGGAAAACAAAACTATTAAAACAATTTTGGTTGCTAATCTTTAGCTATCAGGAGAAACTACTTACAGAGTGCTTACAGGAACAAAGGCTGCATGGTTACTTCTGAGAAACAGAGACTTAACAATGGCTCAGAGAGTCAAAGAGAAATGGAAACTTAAAGTACAGAATGTTTTCTGCTGTAAGGCCTTACCCGAAATTTTAGTCTAACAGTGTAAAAGGTTTACTTCTAAATAATATAAGCTTTTATGTCACATATACAAACTGGTCACTATTCATATACCAACACTATAGGTGTCACTGATGCTTTTGTGTCAAAAGCAGATCTCCAACATGGGCCTTCATAGGCCTCAACTGTATAGCTGTAGATGTTGGCTCCCAACAACTTTGAAGTCACTGCTAATGTTCCCCTTTCCCTTTCATGGAAGTAAATCAACAAGATTATCTTCATGGGTAGAATGACAGCTGTAAGTGCTACAATTAAAGACATCAGGTTTGTAGATGCAGTAGCCTCTTCATATTCCATGCAATTTATC
Source organism: Carlito syrichta (assembly GCF_000164805.1). NCBI lineage: Eukaryota > Metazoa > Chordata > Mammalia > Primates > Tarsiidae > Carlito > Carlito syrichta. Next base: position 350,868 of record NW_007247469.1, read on the forward strand.
AGATGTGCCCTGGAAGAACTGGAATGCATCCTTAAGAATGATGGTAGATTACCAGGAACTACTCAACTGAGTACTAGTAAATCACAGCTGCAGTGTCGATGTAGCTCTTTTGCTAGTAAAAATTAAAATGATACAAGCCATTGATTTTGTAAATATGTTATTTTTCTATTAAAGAATGAAGAGGTTCACAAATAGTTTACATTCACATGGAACAAAAAATTGCACTCTGTTTTCACTGTTTCCTCAGAGCCACACCCACTCCCTGGATCTCTGTCATATATAGTCTGATAGAAAATAGACTGCTTGGCCATCTCAATGAACATCATTTTAACCCATTAAATTGACGACAGTATGCTGATCAGCATGAAGAAAAGGAAGTGGCTACACACTAGAGGAGTTGTTAAGACACATGTGCTCTGGAAGATGAGAGATAAATTCTATCAAAAAAACAAATGCATTTTTCATTGGTACACATTTTGTAATTCAGTGGTAAGTCCATTTCATCAGAACATTCATTTCAAAGTTAAATACGAATTGCTTCACTGTGTTATTTCTGCCACTGTGAAGGAAACGCAATGACTGGTAGGACTTTTAGGATTCTGGAGACATATTCCACATCAGAGGATACATTTCTGATCTATAAACCTTGTGACTTGAACATCTGAAACTTTGAGTAAAGTCTGCAACAGCAGTGCCAGGCCACAGTGCAACGAGCCCAGTCACTGGCAGATCCTATGGATTTGCAATTGTTAGTTGTGGCCCAAGAAGAAGCATGAAGTTCATGGCAAGCCTGATAAAGACAATCACAATAAAATAGCCTCAGATTTTGGAACACAGTCATTTTCTGTAGAGAATTGCTTACATTTGTAGACACAGGTCTTGATGTGCAACTAAAACCCAAAGGAACTGGAATGCTTGGTTATTAGAAATCACATGACTGCACACCTCATCAACAAGGGTACCTGCATAATGAACATTTGCATACCTAACCCTGAATTGTACCCCCCACATCTTTAAAAGAAAAAAATATTAAAAAAAAGAAATCCCATGACCATGAATCTAAAACTATCTGTCAAAGGCACAAAGTCAGGTGTGCCTAAAAGCAGTTCATTCTAAGTTGGAAATGGAATATCAGGATCAAGTTAAAGTAGGATAAGGGGAACAAAGCATATGAATTGCATAAGTGAGTGGCTCCAGATCCCCCTATGTCACATACCAACGGTGCCTACTCTTGGCTAACATCTATTTTATAGGAAACAACCATATTAAGAAGAAAAAAACATCAGGAGTTTTTTGGAGGTGGTTTACGAATAGCAGTTGCATTGTGGCCACACTGAGAGGTGACATTGAAACAGAGTAGCAAGGGAAACTCTTTCAATTGAAGGACATATGAGTGATGCATCTGGAAGAAGTAATCCAATGTTAGAATATATGTGTGGACTTGTTGGTGTTAAACAGTGGCCTGGCAGCTTGCTCGGGGGCCTTAAAAAATTGAGAAGTCAGTGACAAGAAAGTCATACGTAAAAATACGCAGATTGTATCGTGTTGTCAGAAAGTATGATGATGTTTGGATTACATGTTAACCCTGCCGGAAATATTTAACCACAGAAAAGGCAGAGGCAAACTAAGTGGACAAACAACTCTGCCAGTTGATGTCATCTAGTCACCCCAGAATGAGGAAAATGGTTTCATTCTCAGAGTGACCAAGGTGACAGAAATGGAAGCTATACATAGGACAAATCACATGTAATCCTTCTTAATGAGGAAAATTTAGCTACTCTCTCTGAATAACAAATCTGCCAGGAATAGAGACCAATCCTGAGTCTCTAATATGATACTATTTCTGAAGAAAGCCAACTCACTAAGTAAGGGAAAGGCAACTTCACTGTGATCTCTCTATCCTGAAAAACTTGGAAAGGCAAACTATTCAGTTTCACAGTAAAATAACTCAGTCATTCCGGATAAAAAAATATTGACTTTCTGATAGAAGCACTTCAGCAAGTATCATACTGCAGGTCTTTTGGAAGACTTGATTCCCAATTATGAAATACCACAAAGCCTGACATTTGACCAGAAGACTGACTTCACAGCAAAAAAAAGGTGCATGTGTGAGTCCATAATCATGTGAGCAGCTGATCATATCATGTGCTGCACTATTTAGAGACCACCAGTCTCTAAATGTTTGAATGTCCTTCTAAAGGTACAGCTCTAGCTGCAGTTCAGAGGGAAGGCTGTCTTACAGGGTGCAATATATGCACTGAATCAGAAACATCTACCTGGTGCTTTGTACACAACAGGAAGAACTCAAGAGTCCAAGCACCAAGGAGTGCAGGAGTGCCTTCACTCTCCACCATTCCCAGTGATTTATTAGGGTATGTTGTATGCTTCATTTCTCAAATGCTGAAGTCTTCGGGATACAGGACCTGGTCCAAAAAGGACATGCTTTATATCTGTGTGTGTATATATATATATATATATACATATATATATATATATATATTTTTTTTTTTTTTTTTTTTTTTTTTTCCGGAAAACACAGGAAAGATTTTGTAAACTAGAAATCTCAGGTTACTGCCTAGGCAGTTTAGATGCCTTTTGTCAGTGAGTCAGCATGCAAGAAGTCACCATCATTGTATGAATAATTGACCTAGATAAACAATAAAAGTTAGGATTGCTGTCATATAATATAGTAAGAGAAGGATATGTATAGAGCTCAAGTCATCCATTTGGTTAGCTCTTGGAAATCCCCTGTCCCACAGGGAATGAATGATAGGTATAACAATCTTGACTGAAAAGTTATGATTAACAGTTTCTCAGTCCCTTTCAAAACAAGGATTTGGACCACATCACCAAAAAACCATTTAAACCAGCAGACGTTTCTCAATAATAATAGAAATTAAGAGTGGAAAGTGGGAGAGAAAAACACTGAGTAACAATCATGGCCCCCAAACCAACTGCATTCGGGAGACTGATGTTCAGCCCACTGATCTCTCTGCTAAGTGTCTCCTTGAGAAACAAAGACCCAAAAATTCTGGAAAACTTTTTAAAGCATCTATAGACAAGTAAACTCAGCACAAATGGTGGACTTTCAGCAGCGTTCCAGATTTTCTACTCTTATGTCCTTTTCAAGAAAGAATCTGTGCTGTTTCAAGCATGTAAACATTTCTTCCATGAGCATGGCTTCAGGTGATATTTGCTCTTGGAGATCAATGTTGAATTGATCAACCTTTTGCCAGAAGTTCAGCCCACTAATCTTTGTCATGAGAGCTTCATCATATGAGGTTATTACTTGCCTAGTCCATATTTCTCCCTTTCTTTTCACATATTTCAAACCTGTATCATAGTTTTAAGCCTTTTCTTCCTCCATTCTACTTTTTCTCACTTTTATTCTTCATGGAAGTCATCTGCCAAAAAACTGTTGCACTCATAACTTTGTCTCAGTGTCTTTGTCCTAGAGACGTTATTGACACAGAAAATGATTTTTAAAAAGGACAAATAGTGAGTAAGAAAAGACAGAGGGTAGTTACTGAAGAAAGTACATGAGTAAACATAGAACAATGGAACCCAGTGTATATTTACGTGGCATCTGGGACAATGGTAACAGGAGAGCAATTACAAATGCAGGGACAATTGTAATCCCGTATAAATTATGATAAAGAAAGCAGATGGAATTATCTATGATTTCAAAAATCATAAAATGCAATCTGCAATACTAAACTATAAAAAGAAAGGAATATATGTTTCTTAAGTTTATGAACACTGTGTATGCAAATGAATATGACTGTAACAAAAGAAATACGCCATTTAATTCAGTCTTGAAGTTAATTACATGAATTAATGCTCCCAGGGTTTACATAATATGTAACTGTTTCCTAATTACTCTCCAGAGAGATCTCCATGAGCTATTTTAAGAATGAATAGTAATAGGTACAAAAAAGGAAATCAAGTAGTTCAGTAAAATTGAAATAAAAGTTAATTTCTCCATAGTGACTAATACAAAAAGCAGTCAATTTCACAGCATGAAAAGAGATGTATATCAGTAGTACTTTTTAATAATATAGTAAGTTGCTTATTTTAAATTTTCAGTTAATACAATTTGCAAATATATAATATCTTTTAATTTTGTAAAATAAATGTAAAGGCTTCTAGTGCTTTTGGTGCTAATTTACAAATGCTTCCTTTTTTGTTGCTAATTTATAGGTGCTTCCTATTATTTTTTTCAATATAGATAATTTCCTTTTATGCATATCTAGATTAATTTATGATGAAGATTTTAGCTTGTAAACATCGTTCAACTGTGGTGAATATTGCAGACCCATATAAATTATATTCATTCATGCAGTATAAAAGGGCCCCTAATATTGAAGGAAATTAATGTTAGTGAAAATCCATATACATTTTTCCTTTTAGAACATGTCTTATCAAGTGGAAATAATCCCCAATCCAGAAATCAGAAGTAATCCTTGACTTTTAATTTTCACATCCAATAGATTCAAATCCTATGAAACTACAACTTTCTCATACATTAAATGCTTCCTCTTCTGTTTTTTTCCCTACGATTAAATCTTTAGATCTGCCTTACTTTAATCATCATTAGAAAGACAAACACATTATCTCAGTGCTTTCTGTCAAGTTCCCCTCCAAATTCTGCTCCTGATTGTTTAAGATTAAAATATTTATACTAATTTCACGTTCACAGTTCACATAAGTTTCATTCAGTGAAAAAATTTTGAAAGATTTTTCAATGCAAATATTGATGGTGGCAAATTATATGTCCACCTGTCCACCGGCAACCATTCTCCATCTTAGCAGGGAAAGTTTTGGAGAGAAAAAAACAGGACCCAATCAAATCTCTTTGCATACAAACCGTTAACAGTCATCCTGTTAAACACACTCATGGTGTTCACTACCTGAAAGTCCTTCTCTGTAGAATGCTTTTACCAAGATGTTCCTAGTTTATCTAGGATTTCTTATGGGAAACATCTCTAAAACCTATGAATTTATTGCATACAGTTATCTGTAAAATATCACTTGTTATGTACATACCAGAATAAAAAGTAGAGAACTTTTGTTACTAATACAGACTATTTGTGTATATTTGTGTTCTTCATGTATTACTTAGCAATTTCATATATTACATCTGAGCCAGACACATACTAAGGTGACAAGAAAAAAAAATACGGAAAGTAGCAGAAGATAATTTTCAATGTCACATGGGACTCACAATTCCTGGTATTATAAACATGTCAAATAAAGCTTGATATTGGGTAATATTTCTGATATGTATGTCTCTGGTTTAATAATTTGACTCTTTGTGTTATTCCAGATATGAAAACATTAAAACATTATGATTATATTCCTTTAATTCTGGTCTCTAAATACATTTATGAGTTTGACAGGTGATTTGCTTGGTGAGTCTATAATACTGAGTGATCTCTCACAGAAACAAAGATCTGAGTATCACATGTTCTCACTCACATGGTGGACCTTTAACATCTATCGTAATACTATAAGAAAAGGATTGACAGTGGTGGGAAACTATGGGGGAGAGGGAGGAGAAGGGAGGTGGGATTAACTGTAGTCAATATCTGTCTGGGGACGGGGAGACACCCCTTATCAACAGGGTGCCTGAACAAAGCATATTTGTATACCTAACCCTTAACTGAACCCCACAATTTTAAAATAAAAAATATTGATTAAAATAAATAAACCAGCATTTTTATTGTTCATATTTTATAATTAAAATGTTATGAATAAGTCTAGTTATGAACGATTTGAATTACCTGAACTGATATTAATTGAATTCAATCTAGATAAAAGTTTGAATCTCATTATGGAAACATAGATATATGGCATTGGCCGTGAAATTATGTAGTTTGAGTGACTTCATACATTTATGTAATAAAGCGATAAATTCATAAGAATGTATAAAAAACCCTGTGCCTCTGATAGCATAGTTACTGAAAGGGAAATAAAGGTCATACAACAAGATCAGTATTCTGCATCATACTCCTCTACCCATCTCAGCAGAAATCAATATAGTGGTGTATAAGATTGGGAAATATATTGGGAAAAGTCTTTCTAGCTTCATTTTATTTTTTGCAGGTTTCTTTGGTTGTCCTAGCTCTTTTCATCTTACATATAAATGTTAGAATTATGTTGACTTTTCATCTCGCTGGATTCATCAGAACACAGCCCATTAGACAAAATATCCATTTGTATTTAAGATGGTATATTTAATCCATAAGTCAATTTTCTAGCATTTATATATGATACTTATTGTGGTTTTTTTAATCCACAAGTATTTTCTCCTAAAAGTTTCTTTCACATAATATGCTAGATTTACTATGTGGGTAGTAAATATTTTTGTGACTGGGACAAATAATGTTTCTTAAAATAAAGTATGTCGCTACATTTGTCTTTCTATCCCTGACTTGTTTCACTTAGCACAAATGACTTCAGTTCTATCCATATTGTTGTGCATTAAAACAATTTCCTTCTTTTCTAAAGCTGTATTTTATTTATGAATATAGTCCACAATTTTATCCTTTCATATACTGATGGACAGTTAGCTTGTTTCTATATTATGACTATTGTGGAAAAAAACAAAAAAGTTTTACTGCAGCTCACGGGCATGAGGACTGAAACAATAAAATAGAGGCTTTCAAATATAAAGTCATTTACTTTTAGGACCTGACTTGAATTATGAAACTAATTTGGTGATAGGATAATAAACATTCAGAAAAGAGTCTTTGGGAGTGCCACTCTAGGAACAGGGTAAAATTATAAGGCTGTGAATTATTTCCAAATTGATAAACCATTCTTAACTGGAACCTTGAATACAATAGCACAATTATTGCTTATGTTCTATCTGAATTGTGTACATATCACAATATAATTTAGAATAAATCCTCTAAGTATGTGTGTGTGGGTTTTATCAAGCTGTGACTAGAATTTATTTCAAAATATATCTATGAAATCTATCATCAAAAATTAAGAATTCAATAGAGGGTTTAATATGAGAATAGAAAAGTGAAATACAAATTAATAAAGTTGAAGATAAAAAAATACAAAATATTTAATTTTGAAAAGAAGAACCTTAAAAATAATTTAAAATACATGGACATAAGACAGAAACTATATTTCAAGTATTAATGGGTGATATTTATATTTGAGGTATTAATGAATGATATTTTTTAAACCAGTGAAAGATTTAAAGCCACAGACCAAGAAACAACATCTACCTCAAGCAGGATTTTTTTAAAAAAGCAAAACCAAAGTAAAAAGAATACCATATTCAAACATTAGAAGAAAACTAAACATTTGAAAAAAAATTTTCCAAGCAACTTATGTGGGAGTTATCTTTAAGAAAAAAAAAAAATGTTGATTTTCCAGAAGTAATGCTATAAAGCAATAAATAAATAAATAAGATCAATTTAAAATTTTTTTGAAAATTTCAGCAACCAATTCTATAACAAAAAATATTGACCACTAATTTTTTGAAAAACGAATATTTTCCCAGACTCCTGTCTTCCAAATTAAAAGAAGCATTTTTCTCAATTTTTCAAAATGCCTGGATACCACTTTTCCTGGTGTGCAATCACCTGAGAGTACAGCCATGGATAAGAAGGAGGAAAATTGTTTATTTATTCTTGTCCTCGTGTTGTGTGGTACTTTTTCTTACGAATCCAAGCGACGCTACCTTCTATGACCTCTGAATCTCGAATTTGCTTCAAATCTAGAAACTGAGCAATCAATCATAACTTTTTAATGTAGGGAATACCCCCCAGCCTACTGCTCTTTCATTCTTAACTTCTTCTAATTATAGGAATTAATAAACTCTTTCTTGACCATCTTTCTACTAGGGATGCTAGGCTCTGTTAAACATCTCCACAAATACTCAAAAGTAAAACTTCACTGTCTACCCCTCCGATATTTCTGGCATGTCTTGGAGACTTAGCCAGGGTATTGAGTCGTATATCTCAAAAACAAAAACCCTCAAGTTATTGAATTAACCTTAGCTATCAGCGTGGAAACCAGAAGAGAAGATGGGTAGCAACTCCTATGGGAGATCTCTTGTTTTGGAGGAGAGAGGCCTTTGCAATGTCATTCTACATGGAGAAAATTGTAGCTCTTTCTAGCAAGCAGAAGGCTGTTTTTACCAAGAGGTTGAGAGTAGTCTGCAGAGCCAAAATCTTCTAGAAATCTGTGCAGTTCTATATTTCAGGATTCTAGGTTTTTCTTGCAAGAAACATGATCTCAGCATAGTAGACCTGTCTTGACTGAAAATTTAAATGCCTCTGACACTTTGAAACTACCAGATTGTCTTGCTACGTGTCTTCTGAAATATTTCAAGCATATGTAAGTACAGATAAAATAATGCAACAGATATATATATATATATAATGTTACAAACATTAACATTTGCCACATTTGACGTGGAGACATAACAAGGACTGTTAGGGTATAGCAGGGACAGGGTGAGGGTGTAGAGGTGCCGAGAAGTGCACAGCACCTTCAGGCTGGAAAGCTGGAGATGTATGCTGAGAACCCAGAGATTCGGGTAAATTGCAAAGAATTATGACACATAGAGGTGAGAGAAGAAAAGATTTAGCCAGGCTTGGTGGCTCAGCCTGTAATCACGTGCCTTTGGGAGGCTAAGGTGAGTGGATTGCCTGAGCCCACGGGTTCAAGACCCACCTGGGCAACTTGGCGAGACCACATCTCCACAATAAATAAAAAATTAGCCTGGCATGGTAGCATGCACCTGTAGTTCCAGCTACTTGGAAGGCTGAGGCAGAAGGATCGCCGGTGCCCAGTAGGTCAAGACTGTAGTGGCCGGGAGCGGCCACTGCCAGTCTGGGTGACAGAGTGAGACTCCATCTCAAAAAAAAGAAAAGATTTTTTTAAGAAAAGTTCACCCCCCGCAGACAGGAAGTGACCCTACATTCTAGGTGAATGTGGCCTAGTAGCCCCCCAGAGTCCTGGCTTAAATCCTTTTCTTGGAGATGTTGCACATGACTGCCGTGACTACTGTGACTTCCTTATCAATCACCTGTGGATGTCTTGGAGAACCTCTAACACAGAGACCCATTAATGTTCGCCCACATTATCATAGCCCCTAGAGAAGGGTATGACAAGGAGTCTAATGCTCCTGCACCTTCCCAAACTACATTCCTTCGAGCTAGTGGAGGGTACACCTCCCCTTATCTCCTAGACATTCCCAGTGGGTAGCTTCGGGGGATCCTTGGCTTCCCTGTAGATAGTGCCCAATTTACTGGACGATTGAATCCCACCTGCTCTCCATCTGAGCGGTTATAACTTTTGTAATTACAAGTTTCATGACTTTTACAGTCCTTGCCCAATGCATAATGTCTTAGGCCTTGTAAATTCCCTTTACTCTAGGCACGCTTGATTGCCACTATGAGATACGTCTGATACCTGCACCAGGAAGTCAACTTCTGAAAAGACAATGTCCTTCTTGGAAGGCTGAGGTGGAAGGATCACCAGAGCCCAGCAGGTCGAGGCTGCGGTGGCCGGGAATGGCCACTGCACTCCAATCAGGGTGACAGTGAGACTCCAACTCAAAAAAAGAAAAGAAAAGAAAAGAAAAGAAAAGACAATGTCGGCAAAGTTAATTTTGCTTAAAGTGTGCATTTCTCCAAAAGCATAGCTTCTACTTTCTCATCATTGTGTCAGTGTTTAAGAACAAGATGAAAAATGGCTTCCCACTCTCGGTCTGTCCTTTCAAGGACAGCCATTTGTGGTACTGTCATTACTTAGACCTGAGCACTTCCTGAGAGCTAGCTTCCAGACTGTGAATAGGGATTTAGCAGAAAACAGGAAAGAGAAAATTCTACCTTCATGGATATGAAGTTCCATGTTCTTTGAATCTGTCCTATTCTTACCATTTCTACTGCTACTATTCAAGAAAAGTCACATTCTCTTACAGATGCTTATAATTTCTTAACCTGTCTTTGTGCTCTAGGACTTTAACATGACTGATTTCCTCTACCCATATATTCTTCTCCAGCTATTCTGTGTTTCTAAAGTTTCATTTACTTTAAGAACAGTTCCCTGGCCTCAGATTAGTCATTCCTAGTATGTAATCGCAAATCTACATGTCTGTATTTCTTTAGAAATACCAAGTAAACTACTTGGTGACTTGTGTGAGGATCTAATTTCTGTATTTGTCCTTATTGTAACAGCCTTGTGGCTTCAGAATTTTTTCTTTCCTATTATCTGCTATATCCCAAATGCACAGCTCAGCAGATGCCCCTTAGTAAGTGCTAGATTCCAGGTGATGAAAACGACAAATGACTGCCATACTATCCTTGATTTTGAAATACAATTAACTCTCATTCTTTCCTGTCTAATCTCATTTTACATAAGAATTCTATAGTAACTATGCCCCTTCAGCTGTGAAGGAATAAATAGGGTGATATTTTGAGAACAGCACCTGGCTTAAAACAAAATCAGGCAGAGTCCCTTAGTATTTAGTAAAGGAACTAGTTAAAATATTTTATTTTACAAATGCAAAACGTTTATAGAGATTTTGGATGACTATCTTCCTTAGAGGTATGAGATAAGACACAAGTCTGTGAATAATGAAGAACAATCATTTTACATTTCAAATTTCTTGGGACCAAAATTTTCAAATAGAATGAGTGTACATTGACTACTCCTGTTAACCTTCTGAGTAACTTAACTGCAAAATTACATTTCTTGCATTTGTCTCCTAATATATATATTTATATTTGTGGGTTTGTACTAATCTTTCAGGCCATCAATCACCCAAGAGGCAAATGGAAGTGCTGAATAAACTGATGCAAAGGCAATTAATTTCTGGTAAAAGAAATGAACATCTGCTTGTTCTCAAAGGTACTTCTGGCATTTAAGAAGTGACAAAGCCTAATGCGAACAGCTGCAGGCAAGACAAAGGTACTGGTTTACCTGATTGTGGCTTCCACTTCACTGCCAGAAAAGATGTGCAGATTTTATGTTTGATCTGTCAGCTGTGTCACTTGCAGGAAGATGTCAGTGGATAGGTAGGAATAGCTAGGTTGCTTGATTCAATTGAAAAAACAAACAACAACACAATTCTACGCTCCACTTCCATTTCTATGAGACCAACATTTTTAGATTCCATATGTGAATGAGACCATGTCTATTTGTCTTTCTGTGCCTTCTAGAAAATTGCAAAAAAGAGCAGATGCTAAGTGCTCTCATCCCCAAAATGATAACTATGTGAGGATGCACATCTATTAACTAGTTAGATTTACCTATTCTGTAACATATGTGTATTGCAAAACATCATGTGTGTACATGATAACTATACACAATGTTACTGTCAATATAAAAAAATTAAAGACATTAAAAAAAACAAAACCAAAAAATTGGTGAACCAGCCTAAGTGGCCATACACTACATTGCATTTGAGCTTGTGTATATCAACTTTGTTTCACATCTTTTTATTTCTCTCTCCATCTCTCTCTCTCTTCTCTCTCTCTAGTGAGTTTTCTTTTTTATTTCTCATTGTCATTTTCATTTTTTTCTGCTAAAATGTAATTTTCTTCACTCAAATCTCGTATATGCAGAAAAACTAAACAGTTGGAACAAAGTTATTTCTACACTGAAATTAATAGATTTTCATTAACAGTTTGAGTTTCTGTGAAGCCTTAGATTATTCAAAGGGTTGAATTCTAGTGTTTGGCCCTTATGACATCTATTAAATTGTCTGGAGACAATTTTACTACATTCTACCTCTGATTTATCATTTAGCTAGCAGACATAAATGGAAAAAAGATTTCTTTTCTAAAAAACAAAAAAATTTTGTATGTAATACACACATGTTTTTCTTGATAAATAAGAAACTTTATGTCATACACACACATTACACAATATAATACATTCTTGAATAAATTATTTCACTATTTATATTGACACTCTTATTCTAACTGACTATTAGTTTATGATAATTTTTTTAAACCAAGGAGTTCTTTAATACAACACTTAAATAATAATCAAATTGTCAATAAGATAAAAAGCTAATTTCCTCAATTCCAACTGAAACATACATTTTGTAAATTGATAGTTTGACTACACAAAATGTTTTTAGTTAGATATTTTATCATTGACTGTTATCCTTTATTTTATTAATTATTTTATTATTTATCTTATTATTGTAGCCTTTACACAAGAAGTAGCTGTAGAGATGACAAAACAAACTTTTTTCTGTTTTCTAGATTTGTGCAGGATTGAAAAATTAGAAAAAAGTATATAGAGCAATATTGTTTTAGTTGAGTGCACCAGGACAAGGAGGGATATGTACTTTGACACTTCTCTTCTAATTAGATGGGCATCCAAGCAGTGAGGACTCTGCAGACCAAGTCATTAGGGAAGGGCTTAACCTGTTTGGACTGATATAACAAAATACCATTGTAAGGGCCAAAATATAATTTTCCCTTTATCCTCTTATGGTCCCTGAAAAATCAACTAACCAAAGGCAGATTAACTGGAGAAACGACAAAAAGATTTATTAACACGAACATGGGGAGAACCACAGATTGACTAACCTTCTCTCAATGGGTCCAGATAATTATATAGCCTGATTTCAAAGGGGAAGACAGGGAAAGGGCATATAGGCAATTCAACTGAAGGGCAATAAAATATTACTAGGGAAGATAAATTGATATGAGACTAAAGAGTATCTTGAAAATAGTTCTTTTTGAAAATTGAATAAACCTGAGAGACAGACATTATCTTGTGAAAAATCTATTCAGGTGGGGTTACATTTTTAGTCTTCTTTTCTGCAGTAAGTAATGAAATAACAGAGTAAAAAGAAGAGCATTGTTCTCCATGATGGGATTATCTGGTCTTTGTGTAAATATGGGAAAAGTCTCATTCAGAGTATGTTGATATCTAAGGGCTTTTCATTCAAAAGACTCATACTGGAAAGTTATACTTGGGGGTGAAGTTTCCTGCACTCCTTACCATAAACTGAATAACTTACAAACAACAGAAATTTATCTCTCACAATTCTAGACAATGGAAGTGCCAGAATAGGCTGCCAGCATGGTTGGGTCCTGATGAGGACTCTGCTCTGAATTGAAGACTTCCCTCTATCTTTTCATTATATCCTCATCTTGGTGGATAGAGATAGAGAGAATACTCTGGGATCCTTTTTATAAAGGCACTAATCCTATTCATGAGAAGTGCAATCTCATGACCTCATTATTTCCCACATTTCCATCCCCTAACATCATCAAATTGGAAGATAGGATTTGAACATATACGTTTTTGAAATATACAACCATTAAGTCCAATCCCTAACCATAACAATACAGGAGGTAATTTTTTCTAAGAAGTGGACATTTGAACAACTTCCTCTTCCTGTTGTTTAGGAGATCAATGAGTGACTATAAAACTTTCATCTCAGTGTATTTTTGCAGAATTTCCCTTAATTAATAATGATGGAATAGTAGAATTCTACAAAGCTATAAGCATCAGGAATTTCAAAGAATAGAAAACAGAACTCAAAGCGGTTAATGAAAATGACAGACAAAACTTGTTGAAGAAATTAACAAGGCATGTAAAAGCTGAATACATTTAAACATGAGTTATGAAAGCCATGAATGCAAGAATGTGGTTCTCTATTGATAACAAGTAAACATTCAAAAAATTGGAATATCTGATTGCTATCTAATCAAAATTAAATTAGATTCTATTAATATAATAATTAGATGATTTGTTATTTCATTCCATTGCAATTCAGTTCATAACTACAATTTTTATTGGATTTTAAAAGCTAACTCGTGTTTGTCTAGTTCAAACAGCATAAAATTAACATAATTGTATGATAGAAAAATGATTGATAGATAGGTAAATAAGTAGATAGATAGATATATGACTTAATTAATATAAAAAATATAATTAGAAAACCATGATGTTGATATGGCAGCTTACAAATACAAATAAATAGAAAGAATACTATATGTATATATATATATATACATGTTATATATATATAAAACATTAAGGGTTAGAATGCGAGTAAAGACACTTTGTTAAATAAAAATCACTTACTTCATGTTAATGCTGACTTTCTTTCATATAATAACACATTTAAAATAAGATAGGGGGACTTTTGGGAAGACGACAACATAGCCAGTTGGACTATGCAAGTCCCAGAGTGAGTGAGTGAGTGTATGAGAAATTCTGTGTACGTGTCTATAGTGGGCATGTGATTGGGGACTCAGAAGCAAGTGGACAAGGCTGTCCTGGTGAAGTGACTGGTGCTGCATCTACCCGGCTTAGACCCTTCAAAACCCACAAAGACATGGACACTAAACAGCAGGATGCAAAACTACTACTGGGTCAACACAGACATCAAAACAAAAATTAAAAGAATTCTAGAAACAAATAAAAATGAAGAAACATCTTACCAAAAGAAGATGAAATGCCATGAAAGCAGTTCTAAGAGGGGAATGTACGTCTCTATGAACACACATCAAGAAAATGGAAAGATCACAAGTTAACAGCCTAACAAAGCACCTAAGGGACCTGGAAAGACACTAAAACCCTAACTTCAACAGAAGAATCCAGATCACCAAAGTAAAAGCCCCCAAACAGGATATCGAAAACAAAAAATATCATAGAAAAAATCAACAAAGCAAAAAACTAGTTCTTTGAAAAGATAAAAAAGATCAATGGACCCCTAGCCAAAATGACTAAGAAAAAAGAGAGAAAAATCCCAAATAAGCACAATCAGAATACAAAAAAATATCAAATCAAAACTGATCCCGAGGAAATATAGAAGATGATCAGAGACTACTATGCACACATGTATGAAACCAAACTTGATAATCTAAATAAAATGGAGGACTTTCTGACATCACACAACCTCTCAAGGTTGAAACAAGAGAAATCAAGACCCTAAATAGACCAATAAAAACCCAGGAAATTGACTGTGTCATAAGAAAACTACCTACAAAAAAAAAAGCCCTGGAATACAATTCTACAAAACATACTAGGAGGAACAGATACCAATCTTATTGAAAGTATTCCAGGCATTGAAAAAGAAAGAATTCTCCCCACATCATTTTACAAAGTTAACATCATACTGATAACCAAATCAGATAAAGATCCAATAAAGAAAGAGTACCACAGGCCAATATCCCTAATGAACATAGATGTAAAGATCCTCAACAAGATTTTAGCAAATCAGATGCAACAACACATCTCAAAAATCATCCACATTAACCAAGTAGGCTTCTATCCCTGGGTTGCAGGGCTGGTTCAACATCCCCAAGACGACAAGTGTAATTAAATAATCAACAAATGTAAAAACAAGAACCACATAATTATATCATTAGATGCAGGAAATGCTTGTGATAAAATCCAGCATCCCATCTTGGACAAAAACCCTCACATACCTAGGCATAGAAAGAAAGAACATACTTCAAAATAGTAAGAGCCATATATCATAAACCCACCACCAGTAAATTGCTAAATGGACAAAAACTGAAAACTTTTCCCCTGTAATTGGAACAAGACAAGGCTGCCCACTCCCTCCTGGTTAACATTGTGTCGGAAGTCCTAGTTAGAGCAATTAGACAAGAGAAGGAAATCAGGAGTATTCAAATAGGAAAAGAAGAAGTTAAGTTATCCCTCTTTGCTGATGATATATTCTTACAACTTGAAAATTCAAGAGAATCTGTCCAAAACCTCATTGCACTGGTAAAGAACTTTGGCAAAGTCTTGGTCTACAAAACAAATGTTCAAAAGACAGTCACATCCTTATACAACAACAACAAACAAACAGAGAGACAAATAAAAAGCATAATCCTATTCATAATAGCCACACATACACACAAAAGAAAGCAATACCTTGGTACCTTCCTAATCAGAGAAAAGACCTTTACCAATGAAAACTAAAAAACGCTGCTCAAAGAAATTCAAAAAGACAAACAAATGGAAAACTATTCCATGCTCATGGATGGGAAAACTAGACATTGTTAAGATACCATCCTACACAAGGCAATCTACAGATTCAACACAATACCCATTAAACTACAAATGTTGTTCTTCTCAGACCTGGAAATGACAATACAGAAACTCATATGGAAATATAAATGACCGGGAATGACCAAAGCAATCTTTTGCAAAAGAAACAATGCAAGAGATATCACACTTCCAGACTTTAAACTTTGCTGTAAGGCTACAATAATCAAAACAGCCTAGTATCGGTACAAGAACAGGCATATGGACCAATGGAACAGTATAGAGATTCTGGAAGCAAAATTTCAATTTCTCAACCAACTCATCTTCAACAGTCTCCACCGCCCACCAATGGGGAGAGGAGAACCTATTCAGTAAATGATGCTGGAAAAATGTCTGACCACATGGAGAGTGAATCAGGATCTCTCCTTAACACCATACACCAAAATCAACTCTAACTGGACCAAAGACTTAAAGGTAAAACTTCAAGAACTTTAGAAAACACAGGAATCAGACCAGCAACCAATTCCTGATCAAACCCCAAGTGCCCATGCCTTAAGAGATAGGATAGACAATTGAGAACCCATGAAACGGGAAAAAAATTTGCCAACTTTGTATCTGAGAAAGGCCTGCTATCCAGCATCTGCAAGGAACTCAAACGCACCAAAAGGGAAAAAGCCAAACAGCCCCATTTAAAAGTCGGCAGAAGACATGAATAGACTTCTCAAAAAAAAGATATACAGGCAGCCAATAGACACATGAAAAAGTACCCAGCCTCACTAATCATCAGAGAAATGGAAACCAAAATCACATTGAGATACCACATAACCTCATTAAGAATGATGATCATTAATAAAACAAACAACAAGAGATACTGGCGAGGATGCAGAGAAAAGAAAATGCTTCTACACTGCTGATGGGAATGAAAATTAGTTCAACCTCTGTGGAAAACAGTGTGGCAATTTCTAAAAGAACTAAAAATTGACCTTTCTTAGGACCCAGAAGTTCCCCTCCAGGTAATATACCCAGAGGAATTCGTAGCATTCTACAAAAAAGATACCTGCACACCCATGCTTATTGCAGCACTAGTCACAATAGCAAAAACATGGAACCAACTGTGCTACACATCGAAACAGGACTGGGTAAAAAATGTGCTACATATACACAATGAAATATTACACAGCCATAAAGAAGGAAAAACACACGAACTTCACAGCAACTTGGATAGATTTAGAGTCTATAATACTCAGTGACCTATCATAGAAACAAAGTACAGAGTACCACAATGTTCTCACTCGTAAGCAGACCCTGAACATTTACCATAATACTATAAGAAAGGGATTAGCAGTAGCAGGATACTGCTGGTGTGGGTGCGGGGTGACACAGCATCAATAAGGGTGTACCTGATCTTAAACCAGGCAATATGGGGATCAAAGGGAAGCCCAAACATTACCTGTGGGATGCCCAGTTAAATACCTGATCCTGAATTGTACCCCACATCTTTAAAATAAAATTTAAAAATAATAAAATAAGGTAGGACCCTTTTAGAATAAAATTGTTGTTTAAATTTTTTCTTTTCTTTGACATAATATGAGAAATTAGCAAAAATGTAGATGATGATACCTTTAAACAATTTTTGAATTGTTTCAATCTTTTATTCTCTGTTGCTTTCATGTTTTTGTTTGTTTTATTTTGTGCTCTACTTCAGTATCAGCACCTGGTTTCAACTCCTCCTATTTCTACAGACTGTTCTGTTTTCTCCTAAAAATCGTCTTTCATAATATGTCTCCTTGCTATCACACTCCACTCTCAAACATAATTTGTTGTACAAGCATTACATATTAAAGTCATCCTAACCAAATGACATGCACATTTATGGTAGGGTAGTCTTATAGATGCTCATTTAGACTCCTCCCATATAGTCACCCATGGGGCTGAGTTCCGTGGAAATTTCATTTTCTCAATTTAAAAAAAAAATTAAATTTCTTCTATTACAAAATCCATGGACCTGTGCTAAAATTATTCTTCTGAATTTATCGTCTAGTACTCTTTTTTTAAAGAAAACAGCAGAGAGATAAGAAGAAAGTATTTTATAGGGATTTATGCATCAATGATTGATACCTAATGCAAAGAAAGATGGTTGAATTTTTCCTCCCAGTATGATAAATCAAGTCTGTCACGTTAGATTTTTATAAGTCCACGATCACTTACATCATCATAAAATGAAAGAATAGTTTTTCATAGACCAGAGCAAAAAACTTGAAGCCTGGCTCCTTGCACCAATTTATTAAGATGTTCTACATAATCTTGAACAAATTCATTAAATTATGTTTTCTTTTTACTTTCCAATGATTAGTAAATGCCACATTAGAAACAAATACCCCAAATTAGAATATTTCTTAGTATTTTTATTACTTTTCTTTCAGCTTTCCAGAAATGATAGGTGCAAATCTTTCTTTGAATTTTGGCAGACTTCTTACCATTGATATTGGAACTGGAAATAAAAGTTGAACTATACTAATAATGAGATGTGCTAGAATATAAAGATGGAGGGAGAATAATTGGTTGTTTTGTCTGTTTCGTGACAGCTTTTGAAAATTATTTGAAAATCATATATTTTATTTGACATTCCCTACCCAATAATAAAACAAAACACCGGAATCAACCATGTTGTGATAAAACCATCACTGTTATCTTTGAAGGGAACTTCTCTATGCAGCAGAAACTGCATTACATCTTTAGAGACATAATGTTTAATTACGGTCAAACTAAATGTGGTTTATAATCCATGTGCTAACAAAGATGAAGTACTAGGACATTTCTGTTAGAAGATTTACACAATCCAGTCGCATGCTTCTGCTTTAAAGTCAAGTGACTGAAGCTTTAACAGCTCTTCATTTATAGCTGGACCATAAAAGGATAAAACAACAACAAAAGGCTTTGGAAGTTTAGTAATGTGTCATATTCTTGCTTGCCACATGTAATTTGCCAAAATTCATTTGGCATTTAAGCGTGACCCAAATAAAAACATCTCAGTAAAGAGTTTTCATTTTAAACATTCTAAATAAAAGTCAAGGAGCAGTTACACAAAATGAAACGATACTACTAAAGGAAGCGAAAACTCTTTCTCATCTCCACTTGTCAAAACCTCAATATAAGATACATAAATGATATAAGAGATTGAGAAGTGTATAGAATCCCAGATGTACTCCTTTTTAGCCAAGGTAATCACTTTCTCTGATGACTCTTCCTTACAAAGTTTGGCCTATTTCTCTTGCCATCCATCATAAAAGCAATGATAGAAATCCCCTGATCAAGAACGCAATTGTGCTCCTAGTATGTCTAACAGGATTTAATTAAGTATCAGAGGTGAAAGAATTCTCAGATCACCAATTCAGTCTGTTGTAAAGCTGAAATAATCCCTCTACAACATTGCTACTCAAAGTATGATCTGAGACCAGCAGCAATCTGCATTACATGGGATTTATACGAAATGTAGAAATGTAAGCCCACCCTACTGATTCAGAAATGCATTTTCAAAAGATGCTCAGCTGGTTGGAATGTGCATTAAAGTTTGAGAGGCACTGTTGTTCCCTTATATCACCTCCCGGTACTCATTCAGACCTACTTAATGTCTCTAGTTAGGAAGAAATCCCTCTCTAAGGAAGCTTTTTCAGTGGAGAACAGCTCCCTCCTTAATGAAGTCTTTTCTTACATTAATTTAGGCAAAGGTCTGCTTCTCTGTTACTTCTACCAAATTAGTCAAGACTCTTCCCTTTAAAATTACTTGAAATGAATTCCATCTCTCTTTCTCTTTCAGAAAATTGCAAATAAATCCTGTTTCAGGTAATTGCAAATAAATCCTTTTCTGTCATCTTACTCTTTCCTTCTCCAGTGTCTTCAACCATTCCTCATATGTATTAATAATTAATCTCCTTAAACACATTGGATATGTATTCTAAATTCTACCCTATTTATTCCAATGTGTGCAATTTCTAGAATTAAATACAATCTTCTAGGTATAGTCTGACCATTACAATCTTTTACAAAATAGTTCCTACTTGTTTTTCATAGTCTACCATTATTAACACAGCCCCAAAATTTCAGTCTCTAGGAAGGAGGAGGAAAGCAGGTGATGGAATCATCTTGTAAACTCTGGGTATCATCTGAGTTTGTAGGATTTTAGAATCCTAGTTATTTTCTGCTTATGATAGTATTATGTTTCTCTCTATATTACTCATGCCAAATGGATTATTTATACTCAAAGGTGAAAATTTAAGAAGACAGAAATTTTAAAACACTGACATTTTTCTCTCTTTTTATCTGAAGCAGCTATTGTTGGCTGTATTTCTTCCTTTAGTTTCTTTAAAATTATTAGACTAAGTATATCAGCAAATTCAACTGAGATGATTTAGATTATGACTTTGCAGTTTAATTTTTATGTGTTGTATTATGTCACTAGCCCTCATACCTAAGAGACTAAGATTCTGATATATCAATCTTATATGAGTTCTTAAAATGTATGAATTCAAATATTGCACTTTGGGGATTTATGGTTAAAATGTGTTTTCCTTGCTGACTGATATATACACACCTTTGAAAGAAACATTTTTGAAAGATATGTGCATTGATTTTCATACACTACCTGGCTTTAATAAGGACTCTCCAAAGAACTGGTATGATCAATAGAAAGACCTCTTAAAAATGTCCATGGTCTAATCCCTGTAACCTTGAATATGTTTTGGCATGTGGCAAAAGAGATTTTGGAGATGTAATTAAGGATACTGACTTTTTAAATTTTTAATTTTAAAGATGTGGGATGCAATTCAGGGCTAGGTATACAAAGGACACTGACTTTTTTTTTTAATTTTATTTTTGAGTTGGTGTCTCACTCTGTCGCCCAGACTGGAGTGCAGTGGCCGCTTACCGCCACTGCAGCCTCGACCTACTGGGCTCCCCCGATCCTTCCGCCTCAGCCTTCCGAGTAGCCGGAATTACAGGCGGGTGCTACCAGGCCCGGCTAATTTTTGATTTTTACTATAGAGATGAGGTCTTGCTGCCCAGGCGAGTCTCGAACCCGCGAGCTCAGGCAATCCACTTACCTCAGCCTCCCAAAGGCGCTGGATTACAGGCTGAGCCACCAAGCCCGGCTGACACTGACTTTTAATAGTGATATTAATTCTGGATTATCTGGGTAGACCCAATCAAGTTTTATGATCCTTTACAATCAGAGACTTTTCTCTTGCTGGAGATTGAAGACAAGAGGCAAAAGGAGAAATCAAAGAGATTCAGTGTGTGATAAAGACTTGGTGCAACTTTGTTGGATTGAAAATGAAGGGAGAAATGTGCTGAGGAATGCAGGCAAGCACATAGTTGAGAGAGTCCACCAGAAGGGAAATGGAGATTTCTGTATGGAATTGAATTCTATCCACTTTAAAGGAGAGCAGTCCTGCTGACACCTTGATTTCACCCTTTTAGAATACATCTAAGCCAAGACTCCAGCTGTGCCATGCTACACCCAGACTTCTGACCTACAAAAGTTTGAGATAAATGGATATTGCTTTAAGCCACTAAATTTTTGATTATTTGTTACAGCAGCAATAACCAAAACAACTGAGGTCAAGGCTTCAGGAGCTAAGCAATTTATCATAGCATACTCCATTCATCAGTTCTGACCCAGCCTTAAAATCCTTCCTAAAAAAGAAAGAAAGAAAGAAAATAAGAGCCATTAGGAAACACAGAGATTACACTTCAGGTGAAACTACCTGAGTTTTGGGTGATATTTAGCTGTAAAATGGATAATCTATCATTGTTTTACCAATCATCTCCTAAAATTTTATCTTCCTAAAAATAAAGACATGGGGGGTGGGAGGAGAGGGAGAAAGAGAAAGAAAATATAATTTGAAAATATGTAAATAGAGAACCAACTCTCAGTCCTACTATCTTTGTGACTTTAAATGAATCTTAAAACTTTCTGGCCTTTAATTTTCACATACATACAAGAAATAAGATTCCCAGTAATTTAAAATATGAACTTTTTTTCCCCTATGTTTTTCCCAAAGGAAATTTTATATGGGAATCTACTCTATCAAAAGGTAAATGCAGATCTTCACAGTTTGAAGGGGATGAGGGGGTATTCCAGCTTCTGCCACTTGACTTTCCTCCAACAACCTTGCCTCTACTATCAACTGAGGACACTGAGATATTGTCATGGACAGCTGGAATTTTAACAAATGTTGTTTGCAAGCTACTGGACAATAAATTGCAGCAAATACTTTTATCTCCAATATTTTAAGTTGAAAAAAGTAAACATAGGAAGAAAATTGATGAAATGAAACCTCTCCAACTCATGTTCTTTAAGCTCCATTTACCACCAGATATGGTACTAATTATTATAATCATACATTCATGCATAAATGCACATATTAGGTGTGTGACATAGATTGAAGAACTAATGGCAACATTCTCTGTTTTTCTGTACACATATAGCTTTATTTGTCCACTGGTATTTACCTAATGACAATGTGAGAGATCAGTGATTCATCTTTTAATATGCTATTCATTCCTTATACATATAAAATATGAGAAAGCATTTTATATGGTAACAGATCTGTACTTAAGAGTTATATGTGACTTTCCATAAATACAGATAAAAATATAAATCCACATAAATTATTAATATTAAGAATGCACCATAAGACACTCAAGATAATGCTATTCTAGTTTTTTCAAATATTATTAATATTATTACATCTTGGTTGAAATACTGATTTAATACTAAATATGGCTTTGATACCAAATATATCTTACTTCTGTACAGAATCTTCATCCTTTGAAACTTAAATTATTTTTTGACATTCAAAGTTTTTAAAAGTATAGCACACTCATTTAAAAATAATCTCTTCAACTGACACACTGGGTTAATTGATGAATCAACTATTTCCCATCCCTAAACCATAATGGGCAACATTTACAACACAATGAACTTTTAAGGTTATTAGGGTACTTTCAGGCATGTTGACTCATTTCTTCACTAAGTCATTGAACTACTTGTTTCTGAATAATATATATTGTGTGCCTATTATTTTAATTGAACAATTAAATAAAATTAATATACCATAAATTAAATTAAAATAAAGTCGGGATTTGTATGAATGCAAGGAAGCAGTAGTAAGAACAACTCAATAGGATTGAATTTTTATTGTAGAAGTTTGAGGGAAATTGTAACAATCTAGAAGTATTTTGTATCCATATTATTTCTCAAATGTCTTTAAACTCTTACTTCAGCTAAAAGGTTTTCCTAAGTGAAGGAGACAGGCATGAAATGTTTCTCATCAGCCATCTTGAGGCCCTTCCCTAGATATTGCTTCAGTTTAAGTGTATCAGAAACACATTAAGGGTGTGGTCATTCCAGAAAGATGTTGCAGAGCTCTGATGTGTATGTCAAGTAAATGTACAAGTACACGACTTACATGTAAAGGAAATAGACATTATATACATGCATATGACTGTTAGAGTTCTCTTCTTTAACTGAGTTTCTTTTTTTGAAATTTTTAATGAGCCAACTTGCCTTCGGATCACATTGGTTAAAAAACCTTCTGCAATGCATTATATGAAAAGTTTTATCAGACCAATGAAGCCCATCATGGTGCAAATAATACTACATACCAGAAAGAGGAAGAAAAAAGAATTAGTGGTAGTGAGTGGGAAGGAGATTTATCACTTGACTGCTCCATCACAATAATTGGTATATAAGAACTATTTAACAACTCCAGAAAATCATTAAAAATAAATGTGATTTTCATAATTATCACAATCTTACTAGAAGGGAAACTGAGCTGAGTATTTGTGTTTTTCAGTAATACCTTGGTTTAGAAAGAGTTTTATTTCCAGATAATAGAGTGTTAGCAAATCCCATACTCGAAACAAAAGAAGGAAGTCATCATTAACAAAAATCTACTCAGAATAGAAACTCATAAGAGTACTGTGTAATCTATGCAGTAACAAAATTGCATTTCTACCCCATAAATTTATACAAATTAAATAAATAAATAAGGAGAGGAAATATATAAACGCAGTAGCTGGGAAGGTTGTAAACAACATCTATTCTTC
Organism: Carlito syrichta; assembly: GCF_000164805.1. Lineage (NCBI taxonomy): Eukaryota > Metazoa > Chordata > Mammalia > Primates > Tarsiidae > Carlito > Carlito syrichta. Next base: position 374,979 of record NW_007247469.1, read on the forward strand.
TATTTGTCACTAAACAATTTTCAGTGAAATAGGTAAATTATTTGGAGAAAATGTGTATTTAAAATAACCTATTAAAACCATCTTTTAGTACCATGGATAATGATTTACATGAAAATAGTGAAACAGCATTTTGGTACCCTTTGATGTTTGAATGTCCTATGCATTTTGTTGTTGATGTTATTCTAACCATTATTAGAAGGCAATTTCAGGATAAAACATTTAAGGATTTTAGGATAAAATCATCATCTCACCTCTGAGCCTTAAATTATTGTGCTACCTGTACCAGGTACAGATAATTTCACGTTATTTTCCATCTATGATATTTTAAAAGTTTGACATAATATCCCTCTCTTTTTGGAAATTATCCTATATGTACAAATTAGATTACATTTTAAATGAATTGTGACTAGCAGGGGTTGGTTAAAGACAGTTGTTTAAAATATAAAAGCACCATTGTTTTTCTCTCCAGCACCCTGTTCCACAAAGTGAAGTAATTCCATTACCAAGAACTCTGTTCAATAAATGTTGCTAAGAAATGAGTTTTACTTATATACATGGAGGCATGTGATTCTGTGTGTATGTGTATGCCTGTAATTGGTGATTTGCGAAGCAAAACTGAGTCTTATCTCTGTTGCCTTTTGCTGTCTTGACAATTTGATATTAGGCCTTTGATTTTGAAATCATTACAGATTTTTAAACATAGTTTATGCTTTTAACAAATAGGGTCATAAACATGTAATGCAAAATTAATTGCTTTTAGATTACCTTATACTCTGAATTTTTTATACTAAATTCTGAATAAAATATTATTAGAAGAATTGCATTTTCATAGTTTGTTAATTGGTTCAATGTTTTAAACTTTTCATAACGGTGGAATCTCCCTTATGAATCTTAGAAAACTTAATAATTCCTCCAATTAGTAGACCTTGTTGAATTTTCAGAGATACATAAAAACAATCTCCTAACAGTACTGTAAAGAGATTCATCTTGCAAATCCTGGTGTATGAAGTGTAAACACAAGGCCAAAATATAAAGGCTGTGTATAGTTTTACATATTCTTTCAGTAAAAAATATCTTGAAAATTCTTTTCTTCAGTTAAAATTAGATATCCCTGGTGATAATGTCCAGTTTATGACATTAGTATTTTCTCTCTCTTACTTTTACCAGAAATTAAGAATCAGGTTGGTGCAAGTATGTTTAATGTTTTGAAACATTTTTCTAGAGTTTAGGAATGAAATCCATGTGACACCATGTCTTGGTCACTGTGAGTCTGTCCCACTCTGAGAGCAACATTTACGCTTGACAAGCTGCAAAATCTGATTTCTGCTACCACTGAAGAACTGTAGAACAGATTTTCGATTTCGATGAATCCGCCATGGAAATGTCTTTTGGAAAAGGGCTGCTCTCTTTGCCATCATTGTTACTGAGATTTTGTTTTAACAATTAAACTATAGGAATCATATTTTAGTTATTTCTTTGTACTCCCCCACCCAAGTCCTAAGACAGAAACTTACATAGGGTTGTACTTCACTATATGTATCTAATTGATGTATTTAGAATTGCTTTGCAACCGATTTCTGACAGTTTTACTTGAATGAAAATTTATCTCATCTTGGTGCTAAATCCATATATTGATTCATCCCAGCCTAAGAAAATCCTCTCTCTCCCCTGTCAACAGCAAGGGATCATGTGAAGAGCATAGGATGTGGGGCCAGGAGACATGAATTTGGTTCTTGACATCTACCAGCTACAGATAGTATAGCTTTCAGAGGTTCACCTTCTTTAACTTTTCTATACCTTCTTATTATTGATTTTTTAATTTTATTTTAAAGATATGGGATACAATTCAGGATTAGGTACACAAGTCATTTTGTGCAGGTAAAGTTTGGGCCTCCCTTTGGTCCCCACTTGGCCTGGTTTGAGATCAGGCACCATTATTGATGTTATGTGCTCCCCCCACCCTGGCAGTTTCCAGCTACTGACAATCTCTTTCTTATAGTATTAAGGTAAATGTTCAGGGTCTGCTTATGAGTGAGGACATATGGCACTCAATTCTTTATTTCTGTGTTAGATAACTGAGTATTATAGACTCTCAAACCTTATTCTTAAAATTAAAATGGAGATGATACTATTTACCTGATAATAACAATAATAGCAATAACAATAATATTTATGAAGCATGTACAGTATGTCAGGTAAGAAGCCAATGCAGTACATACTATTATCCCAATTTATAGTAAGTGAATTGAGGCACAGAGGAAGTAAATGAAATGCTGTAATTACAAAACTGATAAATGAGATTTAAACACAAGCAATCTGGCTATTATGCTTGTGCCAGTGCCTTCAATCACTGAGTTATGACAAATGCTCAACAACGCAATCAATAAATAGTAGATTGTGTTTTTCATCCTTTGACCACACACCAGGAAACAGTTACATTTAAGGATGCTTATAAGAGTTCATGCCCCTGTATGTTAATGAGTCATGGAAACTTCCAACTTTCTGGATGTCTGCACAGGTTAAATTTCTGGTTATGATGCATCTTTCCACATTTGCCCTGAAATTTTTATTTCATCTTCTATATTGAAAATCCTAGTTGCTTTTAACCTTGTTTGTTTGCTTGTTTGTTTTTAAAATTTCTTGGGTTTCAAATACTACTTGGTCTTGGCTTCATGACAACTCCTTCTCCTGGATTTTATTCTACCTGTCCATCTGGACATGAGATGAATCTAGGGATTTGGGTAGCATGCAACTTACCTCTGTGTCACATGGCTTTTCTTTTGCAGTGTCTTTACTTCTTGATGTGGTCTACTCTTACTCTCATCTGTTCAGTCCTAACTTGTGTTCATCCATGACTCATGATCGGTTTTGTTTGTTTGTTGGATTTAATTGGGAATGTGAAGCTTCAGCTTCCATTGTTGGAGGGCTCATTCTTTCAGTTTCTTTGTTTGATTTTGAAGACAGCAAACCTTCTATCATGATATATGCTACTCTATGATTTGCTTCCATCCTCTGTCTCTGATCTAGTTTTGAACTACACGGAGAGCTCCTGGACTAACCAATATGCTATGGTTACACATCAGACTTTATCAAAGATAGGTTCTTTTGGTTTTCTGTTCTCTATGCCTGAAATAGTCTTTTGTTGTGTATGGCTTACCTGCCATATTCACATCCTACAAATCTCCAAAATCATTTGCTATCTTATTGCTTGATTTTCTTTATTATCTTTGTAATAAAAATAGATATCTGTATTTATTTGCTTGTGTGTACATAAGTTATCTCCCCAAGGTAGAATTCAAACTTATAAAAGCAAAACCAGTTTTGTTTTGTTCATGAAAGTATCCTTAATACCTATGTAGTGTCTGTCATGTAGTCAAACTGTACTAAATACCTATTAAATTGTTTAAAGAAATGAGAGGAAATAAAGTCACTATGTCCTGATACTTATTATGAATTACTATTATTATAAAACCATATGTATTGCTTTCTCAATAACAGAAAGAAGATTAATGTATTATCAATTGCCCAAATATTCTAGTCAAGAAAAAATATTTTTTTGTGTCTTGGGTGCCTTCTATTTAACAAATGTTAGCCAGGTCTGCCTTCTCTTTAAATAAAATGCATGTGTAACTTCCTACGTAACTAGCTGGGAGTCCAATTTTCATGAGATTGTCAAAGATTTGAAAATGAAGCTCTAAAGAAGTTTTAATCACTCTCTCCTACAGTAAAACCATATTTTTTCATGATTCTAAATATATTACCATTTCCAAAATTGACTGAATGTTAGTTTAAATATTTGAAGTTTCATTTTGTAGATTTTTAAATCAAATAATGACACTTTTATTAAATGTTCACTTCATACAAGTCCAGAGTAGAGGATAAAATAATTATACAGTAAAGGTCAATTTATAATCCAAAAATGAATAATCTACCCAGAGTAGCTTCTATTAGAGATTTTTATTAGTTATAAATGTGTAATCTGCTCAAAGTTTTCCTCAGTATGTATTATTTTTCATAAATAGAGAAAACGCTACATTATGTAGAGTGATCAAGCAATGTTTGCCAACTTATCAAGTTAAGCTTCAGTTTTTTATATGCTTACATGAATATTAAGAGACAAACTATTGGTAATATTATTAACAAGCTAAAGATACAATGTAAATTGTATTCATTATATCATTGAGGTTACTCCACAATGACTCAGAGTCTGATAGTGCCTTTCATTTCGTGTGACTTCCTGGACCCAATAATTAATCAACTTTGATTGCTCCAGCAGATTTTGTAGCTGATTGTGAAGGATACTCCATACCAAATTATCAAGCAAACATGTACATTAGTACTTTTGTGTCACTTTCAAGATTAGAAAGATTCCTCCACAGCACCCTGTCCCTGTTTCCAGCAAATAGTTTGCATTTGTGATGGTGGCATTGATACATAACTAAATAAAATGCACCACACTTATTTGGATATGGATAAGGACTATGAGGAAAAGACCAACGAAAATCTAATTTTAATTATAGCTGCAGAGTCCAGGTATAGTGGATTATGGATGTATATTTAAATTAGTCCTCGTAAGACTAAAAATCAAAACAACAAACAAACAAAAGCAGAGAAAACACCAACAGCTAAAACATAAAAATAAAATGTACAAGGCAGTTTCACAAAAAATTCAGAATTATTTTTCAGAGGGTGTGTCCTTTGTAGTACAGACTTCCCCCGCTAGGTATGTGTTCTGGGAACCCATCAGCACCAGTATACCAGCTAGCATTGTTGTGAGAGGCTTCTTGGGCTTCAGTAAATTTTTCTGGAGATTGTTTCAAGGAACTTTCTCATTTCATGATGGGTGATTTACCAGTGCACCTGTCCACATTGCACTGTGTTTAGCAGTTTTTGACCAAAAACCGACATGAACTCCATGTCCCACCCTCCCTATTCACCTGACCTGGCCTGAGCGACTATAGTTGGTGTTGTTTGCTTGCCGGGATGAAAAAAGTACTCAAAGAGAAACGTTTTTTGATGTGTAAGAGGTGAAACAAACAACAACGACAAAAAGACAAAAGCATCAACATGGACGAGTTTGCAAAAATTGTTTTGAAAAGTGGACAGAACTTCATGGTAGATGTATTGCATCAGAGAGTGTTTGAAGGTGACTGAAGTCTAATCATGTAAGAATAAATACTTTTTCTAATAAATAAATTCCGGATTTTGGGGGGTCTCCTTCATATGCCTGCATCCATTACAGGGTAAGTGGCACCAGCTTTAGCTTTCTCCTTTATGTAACTAGAAAATTGGAGATGGGAGAATCTTTGTGACTTTCTTTCTCAGAAATAAGATAGTAGGAATTTCAGGGCTGTGATCTCTAAGATAAAAGGAAGGAGGAGAAACAACTTGAGCCCTTTTGATGACCTCTGGTTTTCTGTCTAAAGATACTTTATGAATCACAGTCCAGGGAGAGGGATGCCAGTAGAATCCAGCAGTTTCATGAAATTGAATACATTCAAAGCCTGAAGTGGATAAATGTGCAGTGTACAATATCCCAGGGGATGGAGTCCATTCCAAAGGGACCCATGCACCTCACCAGGCACCCAGTTGAATCAGTTGCTGCTATGCTTTCATGCCCAGAACAAAACCACAGACAGGTTAGTAAACAACATGGAGCCCTGCATGCTGAACGAGTTTCAGAAATCATACAAAATTGTAGCATTCCAGTTCTGCTTATTGATCTTAGAACAATACAAAATATTCTAACCGAAGCATAGAGAAGAAAAAGGTAGAAAAACCAGCAAAAATGAACATAATCTCGGTCCGAGTGGCCTATGAGACCACCATATCAAGTTAAAATCTAACACAGCAGTGACTGAATTCTCATAATGTAGTGTTGGTGGGGGGATGACAGTAAAAATAATTGAAGACATAACGGCCATTTCCCTCCAATTTGACCAAACCATAAAATGTGGCATGTCATAATAGATTCCTAAAAACCAGTGAGGTGTTGTTTGTTTTTATTGTCACTTCAAACAATAATATTTTCAAAATATATTTCATTTTGTTTTTTGTGGGTTAAGGAAAGGGAATAATGAAAGTGAGGGAGATTAAGTGAAGGTGCTGGGATTTGAGTTGATCTCAAAATTCAAATTCGATGAAACAAAAATAATATACTGCATAGTTAGCTCGGGAGACCAAAGAGGGCTTACTAGAAAATATATATATATGCTTGAGATGTACACCTGCTTGTGTGTGTATGAATATGCATATGCATATTTGCATGTATGTACGTCTAGCATTTTTATGTCACTCTTAATTTCATTTGCCATAATTCAAATTTTTAAAATTTATTGACTATTCTCAACTCAATGCTTTTATTATCATAAATGAAAGATTACTTCCTACCTCTGAAAACATTCCTAAGGGCACGGTATTTCTATGACTTCTCAGTAGTTAATGAATGATTAGAAGATAATTTCAGTGGGATATTCACACACACGTAAATTATTAGGAATACTCTTTATGATGCCTGTATGAGCCTGTTGATTTATATTGTCTGACATTCAGAACCAGATGGGTGAATGTATTTTAAAGTAAAGCAAGCAACATCTTCTAACAGATCAATAATTGACAGCAAGATCTCAGAAGTCATTTGCATCTTAAATATGTGTGGATAGGTGATTTTTCTTTCAATTTACGTCAACTCTGATGACAACTGCTGAAACCTCATGTGACTAGAGCTTATTTTCTAGAAGTTTAGGTAAACCTCAAGTCCAATCTAATCCTTTCTATTATGGGGAGTTTTCTTTCTTTGAGTTTGAGATTATTTCATTTCACTACTTATAAAATAAATGGTCAAAGAGACCAAGTTTGGTTTGTTTATTTTCTAACCAGTTCATGCATGTGTTCATGTACTTATCTTTCATGATAAAATACTGGAAGCAGTTTCTCATTCAACCTTATGCTATAATTAGATTTTCCTAAAGCACAAGGTGAGAAGCCTGGAAAATATGAATTCAAAGAAAAATACTGGTGGAGTGAGTAGAACAGAGTTAGCCAGGTCACATCATTCTAGTTATAAAATTGAGATGCAAGATGTTTTCTATAGCTGCTTCTTTTTGAGTACCTGCTTTGGGCCAAGCAGTGTGTTGTCCACCAGTCTCAAACCCTTGGTACACATGTCACATCACATCATATCACATCATGTCACACCACATGTACATAGTCTGTTCTGCTATGAAGATAGTAGTCTGTTTTGGCCTGATCTAGATTCCTTTCCTTTAAAGTTTTGCTGAGACTGTTTTGGGTTCTACATTTTTTTATTGTGAATATGTATATATAATATAAAATGTATTATTTTAACTACAATTAGGTTTGTAGCTCTGTAGTGCTGCATACACTCACATTGTTATGCAACCTTCACCACTATTCACCTACAGAGCATTTTTTACCACCCCAAACCAAACCCTGTACCCGTCGAACAATAATCCCCGAGTCCCCCTCCCCACAATCCCTGGTAACTACCATTCTACTTTTCTGTCACTACAAATTTTATTACTGTAGGCATCTCACATAAATGGAAGCATACAGTATCTGTCCCTTTGTGACTGGCTTATCGCAGCATAGTGTCTTTAAGATTCATACATGCTATAGTGTATGTCAGATTTTCCTACCTGTATAAGGCTTAATAATACTGTATGTTATTTTTAAATGTCCCTGGGATTTGTTTTGAACAATTTTGGTAAGAGATACAGACATCAAATGACTGTCATAAAGGAAGAAGATTTTACTCATAGATTCATAGATCCCTAGAAACAGGAGACATCCTGCACAGGGCTGCATGGGAATGGACTGGGTCAATTACCAGAAAGAAGGAAGGGGAAAATATGGCCCAGAGCCTTAATGGTGGTTTTCATGGGAAGGAGTGAGCAAGTCAGGGTAAGTAGACTAAGGAGGTCTAAGGCTGGCTATTTTAAATAGTTTCAGCAGGCTTCCAGAGGTAGAGACTATCTTTTATTATCAGGTATTTGGTCCTGGGGAGACTAGGGTAGGTTGATAGTTTCCCTGGGAGAGAGGGAAGAGAGAATAAGGTCTTTGGATTAGTTGCTTTGCATATGAAAGGTGCATTTGCAGGCAAGTACTTTACTATATCTAGAAACTGACTAACTTAGGGAGGGGAAATCTCTCCAAAATCAGAAGATCCACTTATATCAGCACATGGGAACACACAGAGCATTAAAAAGTATCGTGTGTATACATGCACTTCACATTTTGTTTATCTGTCAATGAACGGATATAGTTTGTATTCATCTCTTAGCTAGTGTGAACCCTCACAATCTAACCAGCATTCAATCATCTGTGCAGGGCTTTTTAACATTATTATCAAAGAGATTCTATTATTATTTGTAAATATTCCTTTGTCTGTTCATTGGTCAGTGTCCAAAAGTCACTTTAATGAGTATCTTTGTCATTTGGTTTCTATAAATGCCTTGATTGTCTCTAATGCACTGCTCAAAATATTTGCTTTAATATTCACTCTGAATGTGAAATTTGCCTCACCTCTTAGTGTTCTTTCTAGTCCTCATTTTTCTGTGACTGTCTATGTTGTGCCCTCTGATGCACTATAATGGTTAAATGGAATGCATATAATGCTACCATGGAGCTAATCACTTTTGGATTATGGTCCAATTAAATATAGAATCTTGTAACTATAGAATAATGTCTTTATTCACTCTATGTAACACCACCGTATAACTGACGACTGTAAGTAGCCCCAGTAGTATGCCTTTTTGTTTGTTTTTCCAATTTATTTCTTTCTTTGTTGTGGTAAAATACATAGAAATACAATTTACCATTTTAATCATTCTCACTTGTGCAAATCAGTGGCACTAAGTACATTTACAATGTTGTACAATCACATTGCTATTCACTCCCTGAAGTTTTTCATCATCACAAATAGAAAATGTTATTTTTAATCACTCACTGAAAATATTGCCTTGTTTTGTGTTTTTCACTGTGGAGATGAATGGGCAATAAATATTTTCTAAAGGATGTGAGGTAGTAAGGCTTTCTTGCTAAACATTCAATGTGAATAATTTAGCATCACTATCAATAATTAAACAGTAAAAGAGTTTTCTGTGATTAATCATTTACTAATCACAATCAGCAGGTTATAATTTTTATGTCTTAATAAATAGTCCATTTTACATATTTTTGTATTTCAACTCCCATTCTATTTCATAGGTTAAACCATTTTAATTGATCACCAATCTCATGTAATTTTATCTTTAATTAACCACTGTCATGTAATTTAATAACTCATATGTGACCAGAATCATGCTTCAACTAAATCCTAATTGAAGTGTATGGTTTACTGTAACGATATATCTTTTTAAGAATTGGGCTCTTGATTAAACCAAATCCTGCCTCTATATCTACTATAACTGAGAAAGAGACAAAACTCAAGCCTCAGGCAAATACTGACAGGTAATTATTTATTCACTAAAAATTGTAAGGCTGAGCTTGGTGGCTCAACCTGTAATCCCAGCACTTTGGAAAGCTGAGGTGAGAGGATTGTCTGAGCCCATGGGTTCAAGACCAAACTGGGCAACTTGGCAAGACCTCATCTCTACAATAAATCGAAAAATTACCTGGGTGTGGTAGTGCGCGACTGTAGTTCCAGCTACTTGGGAGGCTGAGGCAGAAGGATTGCTTGAGCCCAGTGGGTCAATGCTGGGTGGCCATAAGGGTGCCACTGCACTCCAGCCTCAGGGATAGAGTGAGATATCAACACACAAAAAATTGTATGCTCAATGTATAGCATATCTCATAGAATTTCTATTAGGTTCAGGTGAAATTATGTATGAAAAAAATGTGTAAAATCTAAGTTTAAGGGGTCAAACACCAAGACTAATATTGGTCATATAGACTGGAGTATTTAGTGTATTTTACATAAATGCATGGAATTTGTTCTGCAAACAACAGGAAGTCATGGAACTATTTAAACAAACAAATTATATGAACTTATATGAAGAATAAACATCATAACAGCAATGAAGTATACATTTTTGATAGTAGCAGAAAGAAGTGTGCATAAGTAAAGATTTAATTGTTATTGCAATAATTTAGTGGTTATATAATAAGTGACAATTCACATGACATAGAGAGAAACCTAGGAATTATATAGGGGTTTAAAGAGACATTTCTGGTGGCAACCATAGTTAAGAAACTTTGGGACATGGGTCTATAATAAGGTATGATTTACTCATATTTTCATCCTTGCCTAGGATTTGATATATGCATTCCAACATTATTCTGAACACTTTGTAAAAGAATAACTTTTTATAACTGGTTTGAGTTTATTAGAATTGGGGGAATTATAGTAAGATCATCATTCAGATTGATATTGAAGAGAGAGATGGTATCTTTTATAAAATTTGAGATAAAATAAACAAGAAGTTCAAAGGTAACAAGAAATCAAAATCAGGGTTCCTATAGGGAGAGTTCCAATATATTGAGAAAGGCCTAGTCTCCCCAGTTGTATGTGAGAATTATTGAAAGGTTTATATACATTAATAAGTATTAAGGGAAAGGTGATGACAAAAATCTAGAAAACGTAAGGACGTACACAATGGAGACACAGCTTACAATTTTAAGGATTAATTAAGAGAATAAGTTTAAATCCTTTGTTTAAGTTATATTCTCTATTAAAATGTGTAGTATTGTCTATGGCCATACCACTCTGAATGTGCTTAATCTCATCTAAAATATATAGCAAAATTTGGGGGTAAATAAGACGTGGGTTTTAAATATTTTTGGTGACTCAATGTGTAGCTTTGGGAAAATGAATTAAACTTTTTGTGTCTCATTCTCCATAATCTTCTAACTTTAGCATGTTACTATTGTAACCAATACAAAAGTTAAATATCTAAGAATAAGAAGAACAAAGTAAATAAAAATATCTTTTGCTCCTCTCTTTACAAATTTTTTCTCTACACTTGAGTCAAAATTTACATGAAATCTCTCAGAGAAAACATATTATTTAGATTTGTGAACTTAAAAGAGATTCAGAAGAAAATAATAGCTACTGTTTACAGAACCTTGATGGATTCCAATTATTTAAAATATTCTATATTATTTCAATATTTCATAAAACTTTGCAACTTGCATTTTACTAACAAATATGAAATCTGAAGGAGAAAATTCAAGAAATGATCTATATTATCAGATCTTATGCTCAAGTCATTAAGTGATTTTAAGCTGATTTTTGTGTATGGTGTGATGTAGGGGCCCAAATTTATTCTTTTGCATGTGTCTGTCAGGTTTCTCAATACCACTTATTAAATAGACTGTTCTTTCCTCATTGTACATTTTTGGCACCATTGTCAAAGATCAGTTGACCAAATATGTCTCTGTTTATTCCTGAGTTCACTTTTATGTTCTTTTGGCCCATATGCCTGACTCTGTGTCATTGCCTTATGCTTTCATCACTATATTTTTGTCAGATATTTTGAAATAAGAAAGTGTGAAGATTCTAGCTTGAAAATATAAAACTCTTAAAAGAAAATATAAGAAAAACACTTTCTCGGAAATAACACTAAATGTACAAACAGTAAAAACAAAAGTGGATTAGGATATATGAAAATAAAATGGTTTTGAATGGCAAAGGAAAAAAAATTAGAAGGTAACAAACAGAATGGAAGAAAATATTTGCAAATTATACATCTAATAAGGAATTAGTTAATATCCACAATATATGAAAAACTTAAGTAACTCAATAATAAAGAAAAATAATAAATCTATTCAAATAGGCAAATATCCTAAATAGTTCTGCCAGAAGAAGATGTATAAGTAGCCAACAGGTATATGAAAAAAATGCTCAACAGCACTAACTAGGAAATGCAAATCAAAACCACAGTGAGATTCTACCTCACATCTGTTAATACGACGTTTATTTAGAAAAGAGAACACTAAAGTAGACAAGGATGTAGAAAAAGGGAACCCTTGTACACTGTAAGTGGAAAAGGAAAATAGTGCATCTGCTATTTTAAAAAATAGCATGGGGAGGTGGAGCTTAAGATGGCAACCGGACAGGTGGGATTGTGAAAAACTCTGCAAAAGCAAGTGTCCATAAGGCTCTCTGTGTGAGTAGCCCTGGTGGGAGAGTGAAAGTTTGTCTGAGGGGAGTCTCGGGTTCATGCACCCAGGGCCCCCTTCTAAGGGCAACTGCAAGCCCCCACCTCCCTGAGATTGGAGTGCAGGGGTGTAAGATGGCCTTCTGTTGTTCGCAGGGATGCTCCTGAGAACAGCCTGCCGAATCCAGCTGATTCTTATCTCCTGGTGCCTGGACCACACCATCACCTGTTATAGTGGATCAGTTGGAGCCCAAGATCTGATCAGTGGAGAGAGAGGATCAGGGAGAGCCTGAGAGCAGCCCCATGCCTGGTGAGAAGATGCTGACCACAGTCATTTTCTCTGTCCAAGGACCAGGCAGAGACCTGCTTTGCCCCACCCAGCTCCACCCAACACTGCCCAGCCTCCAACTTAGGACCTAAGGTAATCTCATCAAACTGTCAGAGACAGAAGCCCCTCCATGCTGGATCAGACATGGGCAGGTCAGATCTAAGTGGCAGACTTGACAGGCAGCAAGCCAGGTGAGTCCAGATCTGATCCACTCTCCTTTAAAAGTAGGCCAGGGCATCTGACTCAAGCTGTGAGCAACTCTATCTGCCTGCGCTGAGAGCAGAAGGGAGGGACTAAAGATCAGAGATGAAAGGACATTGAATTTAAAGGAACAACCTCAGAGTGAATTTGATTCCTTGCCTTTATTTAATTTTTGTCTGTTTGTTTTGCTCATTTTTGCTTTTTTTTATTTAGTTTTTTGTCTTTTGGTTTTTGATAAGTTTTTGTACTTGCTTTGCTTCTGTTATTTTACTGATTTTTTTTTCTATTCTTTAGATTCCTGTTTGTGTATGAAAAGAGTACATCAATAGGCAGGTTTTTGTTGGACTGTATGCTTGTATGATTATCCATATTTTTTAGTTTTTTTCCTTTTTTTTTTTTTTTTACTCTTTTCTGTCTTTGTGTCCCTTTTCATTGGTTAGTTGGTACATCTGTCTGTTTTCCCTCTTAATCTTCTGTTTCCACCTTCCTCTTGGTCCTTCTTCTTCCTTTTTCCATTATTTTCCTTTTTCTTACCTCATTTTGCTTCAAGGGAGCAAACCTCTACCCCCACTGCATGGACAGATTATAAGGCAGTGGGAAGGTGGCTTTCAGGGTGCCCATACACCTGTCAGTGGATACTGGGATCTGCAGATCGATTTTGAATCACAGCTCCCCCCTCAATTAAATCTCAAAACTGAAAAAAGTATAGGCCCCAACCCACAGTCCATTTCAGAACTGAGCAAAGCCAGAGGGTCCACATAAGGAAGAAGGAGATGAGCAACCATAAGTAAAAGCAACCCTGCCATCTCTTAACAGAACTAAAGAAGGAAGGGGGAAGGTTTGGGGGACTAAAATCTACACCAATGGAAAAAAAAGAAAAAGAAAAAAATGGGTCTCACATAGATCCCTGGGAGGTAAGAAACTGAAAAAACAGATTTCAGAATACAAACAATGAAGAACCCCCAGAAAGACTGGTCTCAAACTACAAACCCAGATATCAAGACATTAATAGAAAAAATAAAAAGAATTGAGGAGAGATAAGAGGAAAATAGAAAGGAGTTGATAACTGAGATAACAGCAGTAAAGAATACAATGAATGAAATAAACAGCAAACTGACAAGCATGAAAAGCAGAATTAGCCAAGCAGAAGAGAGAATCTCAGAACTTGAGGAACAAAATATAGAATTAACATAAACTGTCAAAAATAGAAAAGAAGCTTAAAAGGACAGAACAAAACCTTCAAGAGATGAGCAATTATTTTAAAAGGCCAAACATAAGAGTAATTGGACTTCCTGAGGCAGAAAGACAGACAGAGACCACCCTGGAACAAACATTCCATGAAATTATTCAAGAAAACGACCCTCATCTCATCAGTGATGCAAACATTCAAACACAAGAGATTTAAAGAAGCCCTGAAAGACAATGAATGAGGAGACTAACTCCTAGACACACAGTAATTCACCTAAACAAAGTAGGGATTTAAAAAAAAAATCCTAAAGGCAGCAAGAGAAAAAGGTCCGACTACCTACCAAGAAAGACCAATTAGAATAGCAGCAGCTTTATTTTTTTATTCAGGCTAGGAGAGCTTGGAGACCAAACTTCAAAGTTCTCAAAGACTAACAGTTTCAACCAAGAATAACCTACCCAGATAAGCTAAGCTTCATCAGTGAGGGAGAATTAAAATCTTTCCCAGACATTCAATCCCTAAGAACTTACACTGCCTCCAGACGAGCTCTACAAGAAATACTTAAGAAAGTATTAAACACAGAGAAAGGGAAAAAGAACAACAACCTTCTTCGCACAAGTGCAGAAAAAAGATTGAAACCACACATGAATCAACCAAAAAATCAAAAGAAAGACAACAAACAAACAGGAACAACAACTCTATAAGAACCTTATGACAGGGATGAATTCTCATATTTCAATAATTAGCCTGAATGTGAATGGACTAAATGCACCATTGAAAAGAGATAGAATGACTAAATGGGTAAAATGTCATGAGGCAACAATAGATTGTCTCCAAGAGACTCATCTCACCAGAAGGGACACTCACAGACTGAAAGTAAGAGGATGGGAAGCAAAATTTCAGACAAACAGAACACAAAAGAAAACAGGACATGCAATCTTAATACTTGACAAAATACCCTTTAAGCTATCAAAGATTTAAAAAGATACAAAAGGTCATTATATAATGATAAAAGTTTCAATCCATCAACAAGAAATATCCATCCTGAACATATACGCACCCAACAAGCCCAAATTTCATAAAGCAGTTTCTAGGAAAACTTTAAAAAGATATTGACTCTAATAACTGAGACTTTAATACCCCACTCACAATCCTACACAGATCATCAAGACAAAAAATCAACAAGGAGATCCAGAACCTCAAAGTGCCTCTTGACCAAACGGACTTAATTGATACCTACAGAACACTCCACCCAATGATCACAGAATATACATTCTACTAATCACCACATAGAATGTACTCTAAGGTTGACCACATCCTTGGCCATAAATTAAACATAACAGATTTCATAAGATTGAAATTTTGTCATGCACCTTCTCAGACCACAGTGGAATAAAAATAAATATCAACACCCACAAAGTTCCCTCAAAACCCAGAAAGACATGGACACTAAACAGCATGATGTTAAACAACTCCTGGGTCAACATGGAAATCAAAACAGAGAAAAGGATACCTAGAAACAAATGAAAATGAAGAAACATCTTACCAAATCTGGGATGCCATGAGAACAGTTGTAAGAGGGGAATTCACAAATACACATGAAGAAAATGGAAAGATCACAAGTTAACAGCCTAACAAGTCACCTGAGGAAGCTGGAAAAGTAAGATCACCAAAACTCTAACTTCAGCAGAAGAATGCAGATCACCAGAATAAAAGCCAAAATCTGGGGCATAGAAGACAAAAAGATAATACAAAAAAATCAACAAAACAAAAAGCTTGTTCTTTGAAAGGATAAACAAGATCAATAATCCCCTAGCTAGACTGACCAAGAAAAAGAGAGAAAAAGTCCACCAAATAAACTCAATCAGAAACACAGAAGATGAAGTCACAGGTGATCCTGAAGTAATGCAAAAGATTATCAGAAACTACTGTGTACACTTGTATGGAAACAATCTTGAAAACCTAAAGGAAACGGAGGACTTTTTGAAATCACACAACCTCCTCAGGTTGTAACAAGAAGAAATCAAGACCCTAAATAGACCAATAACAATCCAGGAAATTGATTATGTAATAAGAAAAATACCTACCAGAAAAAAAAAGCCCTGGACCAGATGGCTTTCCAGCAGAATTCAACAAAACATACAAGGAGGAACTGATACCAATTCTACTGAAAGTATTCCAGGTGATTGAGAAAGATGGAACCCTCCCCAAATCATTTTATGAAGCTAACATCACATTGATACCCAAGCCAGGTAAAGATGCAACAAAGAAAGAGATCTCAGGCGAATATACTTGATGAACGTAGATGCTAAAGTTCTCAAAAATATCCTAGCAAACCAGATTCAACAACACATATCAAAAATTATTCACCATGACCAAGTAGACTTCATCCCTGGGATGCAAGACTGGTTTAACATTCGTAAGATCATAATCGTAATCAAATATACCAACAGATGTAAAAAGAAAAGTCACATGGTTATATTATTAGATGCAGAAAAAACTTTTGATAAAATCCAGCACCCCTTCTTGATAAAAATCCTTGAACATCTAGGCATAGATGGAACATACCTCAAAATAGTAAGAGCCATCTACGAGAAACCCACAGCCAGCATACTGCTAAACAGACAGAAACTGGAACCATCTCCCCTGAAAACTGGAACAAGACAAAGATGCCCACTCTCACCCCTCCTGTTCAACATAGTTTTGGAAGTCCTAGCTAGAGCAATCATTCAAGAGGAGATCAGGGGTCTCCAAATAGGAAAAGAGATTGTCAAGTTATCCCTCTTTGCTGATGACATGATTCTATACCTCGAAAACCCAAGAGAATCTGTCAACCTCCTTGCACTGATAAAGGACTTTGGCAAAGTCCCAGGGTATAAAATAAATATGCAAAAGACAGTCACATTTCCATATGCCAATAAAAAACAAACAGAAACTCAAATAAAAAGCACAATCCCAATAGCCACAAAAAAATGAAATACCTTGGCATCTTCTTAACCAGAGATGTGAAAGACTTTTACAATGAAAACTATAAAACACTGTTCAAAGAAATCAAAGATGATACTAACAAATGAAAAATATTCCATGTTCATGGATTGAAAAAATCAACATTGTTAAGATGTGTATTTTAAGCCGGGCTCAGTGGCTCAGCCTGTAATCCTGCGCCTTTGGGAGGCTAAGGTGAGTGGATTGCCTGAGCCCACGGGTTCAAGACCTGCCTGGGCAGGCGAGACCTCATCTCTACAATAAATCAAAAAATTAGCCGGGCGTGGTAGTGCGCACCTGTAGTTCCGGCTACTCGGAAGGCTGAGGTGGAAGGATCGCTGGAGCCCAGCAGGTCGAGGCTGCGGTGGCTGGGAACGGCCACTGCACTCCAGTCTGGGTGGCAGAGTGAGACTTCAACTCAAAAAAAAAAAAAGATGTCTATTTTACCTAAGACAATCTACAGATTTAATGCCATACCCATCAAATTACCAACAACACTCTGCTCAGATCTAGTAATGATACAGGATTCACATGGAAAAATAAACAACCTTGAATAGCCAAAACAATCCTCAGCATAAATAAACAAACAAACAAACAAACAAAAACAAAGCAGGAGGTATCATACTCCCAGACTTTAAACTTTATCATAAAGCGACAATAATCAAAACAGCCTAGTATTGGTATAAGAACTGGCATATAGACAAATTGAATAGAATTGAGATTCCAGAAGCAAAACCTCAATTTCTCAGCCAATTCAACTTCAACAAAGCCTCCACCCCTGGGGAGAGGTGAACTTATTCAGTAAATAGTGCTGGGATAACTGGCTGACCACATGCAGAAGATTGAAACAGGACCCCTACCTATCCCCATACACAAAACATCAACTCTAAATGGATCAGAGACCTAAATGTAAAACTTCAAATATCAGAACCTTAGAAAATGCAGGAGACACTCTTATGGAAATTGGAAGTGGCAACCAATTCCTGATTAAAATCCTAAGTGTCCATGCATTAAGAGATAAGATAGACAAGTGTGACCTTCAACAGATGATGAAATATTAAGATGTTGTATATATATATATGAAATGAAATATTCGGGCTGAAGAAAATGAAAATTCTGCCATTTGTGACAACATGGATGAACCTAAAGTTCACTAGACTAAGTAAAATAATCCAGATTCAGAAGAAAAAGTACCATATGACAACACTTGTATGATGAAATAAAAATAGTCAAACTCATAGAAACAGAGATGAGAACGATGATTGATACAGTCTGAGAGTAAGGTAAAATATTTTTCAAAGAGTATAACGTTTTAATTATGTGAACCTTAGAAATATACTAGACAAAATAATGCCTACAGTTCAAAAATACTATATTATATACTAATTATAGTCAAGTTATTTCAAAAAATTAAAGAGGAAAAAATTCTTCTAAATTTAGTCTACAAGACCAGCATTATCCTGATTCCTAAACCAGACAAAGACACAACAACAACAAAAATAAATCTACAAACCACTACCCCTGATGAATGTAAATGCAAAATATCCTCAGTAAAATGCAAGCCAAAGAACACCACAGATTTAAAAGATAATTTCCCATGATCTATTGGGATTAATTTCAAGGATACAAGGATTGTTCAACATACACAAATTGATAAATGTGATACATCACATAACAGAGTTAAGGACAAAAACATATGATTGTTTTCAATAGATGCTGAAAAATTTTAAGAAAATTCAACATCCCTTTATTACAAAAACCCTCAATAAATTAGGTATTGAAGAAACGTACCTTACCATAATAAATACCATATATGACAAGCCCACAGCTAATGTCATACTGAACTAGGAAAAGTTGAAACCCTTTCCACTAAGATTTAGTGCAAGACAAGGAAGACCACTTTCAATAATTTTATTCAACATAGAACTGGACATCTTTGCTAGATCAATTGGATAAGAGAAAGAGAAAATAGTATTCAAATTGAAAGTAAAAAAAACAAATTATTTCTGTTTGCAGATGACATGATCTTATATTTTTAAACCCTAAGACTCTGTAAAGACTACACACACACACACACACACACACACACACACACAACTCTTAGAAGTGATAAATGAATTTAGTAAAATGGAAGGAAGCCAATCAACATGCAAAAATCAACAGTGTTTCTATACACTAAAGGCAATGTGATCAAGCTGAAAAAGCAATCAAGAAGAAATCTCATTTACAATAGCTATATTTTTAAAAATACCTAGGAATAAATTTAAGCAAAGAAATGAAAAATCTCCAGAAAATTATAGAACATTTATAAAATAAGTTAAAAAGGACAAAAAAAGAAAACATATTTCATGCTCATAGATTGGGAGAATTAATATTCTTAAGATGTCTGTCCTGCCCAAAGCTATCTACAGATACAATGCAATCTTTTCAAAACACCAATAACGTTCCTCAAAGAAAAAGAAAGAAAAATTTTAAAATTCATATGGAACCACAATAAATGCTGAATAACTAAAGCAAGTCTGAGCAAAAAGAAAAAGCTGGAGGCACACTACCTAATTCTTAATTGTACTCAGTTATAGTAATCAAAACAGCAGGGCACTATCATGAAAACAGATACATAATCCAATGAAACAGCATAGATAACCTATAAACAAATCTACATACGTACAATAAAGTGATTTTTAACAAACATACCAAGAAATTGGTGAAAATAGAATAGTTTTAATAAATGGTGCAAGAAAACTGATATTCATATTTAGAAAAATGTATCTGGAGCCCAGTCTTTTACCATGTGTTCAAAAATCAACTCAAAATGACTTAAAAACTTAAAGGCAAGATGGTAATGTACTAAAAAAAATTAGAGAAAAGTTTGGAGCCATGGGTTTGACAAACTTTTTTTTGAGTTAGGGCCTCAAAAGCACAGGTAACAAAAGCAAAAAATAGACAAATGGAGAATTATATCAAGTTAAAAGCTCCTGCACCACAGATGAAACCATTTAAAAAGTGAGGAGATAACATACAGAATGGGAGAAAATGCTTGCAAACCATTTTCCTGACACACACACAAAAACAGAATATAAGGAAGTCAAAAAACTCAATAACAAAAATTAAGAATTTTAATTTAAAAATGGATAAGATACCTGAGTAGACATTTTTCTTTTTATTATAAAGATGTAGGGTACAATTCAGGGTTAGGTATACAAATATTGATTATGTGGTTACCCTTGTTAATGAGGTATGCCCCTCCCTCGCCTAGTAGTCTCTCTCAACCGCCAATCCCACCCCCTCCCCTGACAATTTCCCACTACTGCCAATCACTTTCTTATAGTATTATAATTGTTCAAGGTCCACTTAGGAGTGAGAACATATGGTACTCTGTTCTTTGTATCTGTGACAGATCACTGAGTATGAGCAACTCTAAATCCAAAAGAAAAACAAGGATTGCTAACAAGTATAGTTTTAAAATCATGTAACATTACTAACATGGGTAAATGCAAGTACATAATAATACCATACATAACAATGGAATATCATTTCATCTCAGTTAGAATGGTCATTACCAAAAAGATAAAACAAAATTTAAAAAAAACACCTTCCCTCTGCCAAAAGCAAGAAACAAAAACAAATGTTGTCATGGATATAGATGATAAAAGAAAGTGATCTTACACTGTTGGTGGCAATGTAAAACAGTACAGTCATATAGAAATCATTGTGTCAGTTTCTCAGCAAACTAAAGCTGCCATAACATCCAGCAATCCCACTTCTGGGTGTCTACGCAAAGGAAGGAAAATCAGCCTGTGAAGGAGATGTCTGCACCCTTATGTTCATTGCAATGTTATTCCTAATAGCCAAGATATGGGATTCACTTAAGTGTCTATAAACAGAATAACTGATAATGTAAATGTGGTTTATATACACAGTAGAAATTGTTCAGCAATAAAAAGGTGAAATTCTACCATTGGCAGCAATATGAATGGAATTGAAATTCTTTATGTTAAATAAAATAAGCCAAGCATAAAAAATTTTGCTTGTACTCACTCATATGTGAAACCTACAAAACATCTATCTCATGGATAACAAACAGTAGGACTGTGGTTACCAGACGCTAGAAGAGTAGGGGAAAGAGTAGGGGAAGAGAAGTTGCTTAATGGATACAAAAATACAATTTGCTAGAAGAAATAGCTTATTGCATTCAATAGTGCAATAAGAAAGTAATAATCTCTCTATGAAAAAGATACCTGCGCACGTATGTTTATTGCAGCATTGTTCACAATAGCAAGAACATGGAACCAACCGTGCTGCCCATCAAGAGGACTGGATTTTTAAAATATGGTACATATACACAATGGAATACTACACAGTCATAAAGAAATACAAAATCATGAACTTCACAGCAACCTGGATGGACTTAGAGTCTATAATACTGAGTGATCTTTCACAGAAACAAAGAACTGAGTATCACATATTCTCACTCATAAATGGTCCTTGAACAATTGTCGTAACACTATAAAAAAAGGAATAGCAGTAGCAGGAAACTGCTGGCAGGAAATGGGGGGGATGGGAAGGTGAGACTGACAGTAGTGGGAATCTGCCTGGGGAAGGGGGAGCATACCTCATCAACAAGGGTACCTGCATAATAAACATTTGCATTCCTAACCCTGGATTGCACCCCACATTTTTTAAAAAATTAACATAAAAATAATTTGCTCTATATTTCAAACTAGCTAAAAGAGGATAATTGTAGTGTACCAAACATGAGTGAAATATAAATGTTTGAAGAATGGATATCCCAATTATCCTAATTTGATTAACCCACAGTGTATATATGTATTAAAATATATGTATCTTAAAAACTATGATATGTCAAATTAAAAATACAAAAATAAATAAGAGGAAAAATTGCTAAGGAATAAATCTCAGGTAAATGTTCCATCACAAAAAGTATAATAATCATAAGTAAGGAACTATGAGGAAACTTTTAGGGTTGATGGACAGTTTATGGAAGTAATTATGCTGATGGTTTCACAGGTTTATAACTATCTCTAAAGTTACTCTCGTATCCATTAATTATATACAGTATTTTTAATGGAAAAAAATTTTAAAATTGATCGAGTGGAACTTTTAATTTAGGGCAATTTAAGAAAAATGGATTAAGAAGCATAAGAGTATACTTTATCCATTGATTGAAAAACAAAAACAAAAAGTCCTATACTGCACAAAGTGTTGCCTGGTAACCCAAAACAAGTAAAGCTGCTAAATTCTGCTCCCCAACAGAAGTCTTGGATGATTGCTAGATGTTTGTCAGTATTTTCTTTCAGTAGAATCAGTTTAAAATGCAATAATAATGACTCGAGGAAATTGTTTGCCTGTTTTGCCAAAATCTAAAATGTAATCTCATTCAGCTTCCCTGGTGTCCTGGAAATTCTCTTAACTGTTTCTCTGCCTTCCTGTTTGCCTCTGTCAGTACAATCTTAGTTAGAACAGTTTTGTGCCACTTAACTAAAATAAATAAACAAATAAATATATGTTTTATATTTTATTATCTTAGGAAAAGTATGATACAAATTACTAGGAAAATATAGGTAGACATTTGTTTAATGATGTCAAAGTCAATGATTTATTTTTTATAAATAGTATCCCATCTCATTTCCAAAGTGTTCTCTCTGGGGGAAATAAACTGTATAATAATGCCTAACAATGCCTGAATAATATGAGGAGTTTGAAGAGATGAGTATGAATACTGTTTCTCAAAGTTTCATGTGGAATAAAGGGAACATCTAAAAGTTCCCCGTGGCTCTCTGAGAAGAAGATGATAATCTGATTTAAAAAAGGAAAAAAGTCTGGACTCAGGAGGACAATAGGGTACATGGACTTTGTGAATAGAGAAATGTGAAGATTGAGTTTAAGAAAAACTTGCACAAAACTTCAGAGAGCTGACACGCTGAAGAGGCTCACAAGATATAGATACCAACACATACAACTTAGATCAGAAAGGTTTTGCATTTCTCAGAGGCTGCATTTAAGCATGTGCGTTTGTTGGTTTTTTTTTTTCTTTCACCTTTAAATGTTTTTACATTAAAATTATGGGGTACAATTCAGGGTTACGTATACAAATATTCATTCTGCAGTTACCCTTGTTAATGAGGTATGCCCCCCCTTCTCCAGGCAGTTTCCACTACTGCCAATCCCACTTTCCCACCACCCTCCTCATGCCCCTGTAGTTTCCTGCTACAGTCATTTATTTTCTTATGGTATTATGATAGTTGTTCAAGGTCCACTTTTGAGTGAGAACATGTGATACTCAATTCTTTGTTTCTGTGAAAGATCACTCAGTATTATAGACTCTAAGTCCATCCAGGTTGCTGTGAAGCTCATGATTTTATTCTTCTTTATGGCTACATAATATTCCATTATGTAAATTAAAACTACACTGAGATACCACCTACCTCCAGTCAGAATGGCCATCATCAATAACTCAAAAAACAACAGATGCTGGAGAGGATATGATGAAAAGAGAATACTTCTACACTGCTGGTGAGAGTGTAAACTAATACAGCTACTGGGAATAAACACGGAATAACACAAATCACTCTATAAAAAAGATACCTGCACACGTATATTTATCACAGCATTGTTCACAATAACAAGAACATGGAACCAACCATGCTGCCCATCAGAAGAGAACTGAATACACGTTTTGTAAACATGAAGTGACTGAATTCCTTGAACTCTAGGGTGGCCAGAAGATAGAACCTAATTTCAGTTAGATAAATAGTTGCATTTATTTTGTCATTCATTTTACAAATAAAAATTAGGAACTGTTCACATTAACAAAATAAAAGTTTCCCTTTCCAAAATTATTTTTGTGTTCAAAATTAAAAGAAAACATATGCTTTCTTAAGTTAAAGATTGTGAACTGTACTTGATACCTGGTTCCATAAACATGAAAGGTTGAAACCAGGAGACATCATGAAAATCAGAAAAACAAAAACAACCCTGAGCATACTTAGGAAAACTGCATTTTAACTTCACAATGAGGTTAAACAAAATGATATGTATCTAAATGTGAACAGTGAAGTTGAAGCCTGTTGGCTTCAAAGCTAATTATTAGTGGACTAGGTAATGAGTGGACTAACACATGTCGATTATGCTCTAGGTATTTAAATCAGATTTTCCGGTGACAAACTATTTGAACTTGCCCATACGAAAAATGATATTTGCTATAGAGATTCTGGGGTATTTTAGGAAACCAATGACTGCTAGATTTAATTAATAATAGAAACCTGAAGCTTCAGTGGATTCAGGAGTTCTAACACTGTTTTTTGTTGTTGTTTGTTTTTTTCCACATTTACACTCTTCACATCTCTGGAGCGGCTTCATTTTTGCCGTGTCTCTTTTCAGATATTTTAAAATCTGCTTGTTAATGAATACAATACACAAATTTACATCTCCTTGTTTCTAGTCATATGATGTCTCATAGTCTCATTTCCTAATTTCAGGGAGATTTAGTCCATCTGTCCACCAGCCACCAATCAGATGTTTCCAGGGTACAGGATTATGAATTTCAAGATCCTCCCACAGGAGTGAAAGGTTTGAGAGAAAAGGTATCATTGTGAGCTGGGGAAACATGTCTTCAGATGCTGGTTGAAACCCTGTACTGGGTAACTGATATTTGTTATCCTAGCCAATCCTTTCTGCTATCTTTCAGAGAAAGTAGTTGTGGGAAGCTTAATCAGAAAGGGTTGCATATTTCGCCAAGAGTCACAAAGCCCATCGACAGAGAATATGTGTACAGTTAGCCCTAACTTTTCAATAAAACCTACAAGCCCTTAAAAATAGACAAGAAAACCCTTAATTTGATCTTTGTAGGAAAAAAATAGAGAGAGAATGTACGTATGTATGTTTATGCAAACACACATCCACATGCAAAGAGAGAGAAGAAGGAGGAGAAGGAGAGGAGGAGGGGAATGAAAACAGTACCACCAAGCAGGCTATCAACTAGCTACACTTACATGTGACCAAGAGGGCCTTAAACTTCCTGTCAGCGTGACTTATTTTAGAAGGCATTTTCCTGTCTGTAAGTCATTGATCTCCCTTTTATTAGATCATTTACTTTATAAAATTTGTAATTGTAAGATCTTTTTCTGTCTGCTTTGAGAGGTAAATCTTTTTAAAAGTCTCTGGCAAGTTGTATAGCCCAGGGATATCATTCTTAATGAAGAACTTGGGGCCTATTTCTTTGAAATGTAATCATGAGGAAAGATAGCATTTTTATCTTTTAGTCTCTTTGTGAGGTAGGAGCCTAACTTTGGTGTGCACCTAGCTCAAGCTGTAAAACTATCTCCTGTCATGATGATAAGAGAAAGTTTACTTTTCCTTTGGGTAAAGTCAATTAGCAAACATAGATGACAATAATCCTCATACACCAGCTTGTAAAAATTTTCTATTTCGATAAAGTTGAGTTCAGAGTGAATCTAGCCTGTCTCCTATTGCAATATCCTTGAATGAAATCTTCCTTTCCTGTTTGCTTTCTTTTTTTTTTTTTTTTGAGTTGGAGTCTCACAGTCGCCCAGACTGGAGTGCAGTAGCCGCTCCCAGCCACCGCAGCCTCGACCTGCTGGGCTCCGGCGATCCTTCCGCCTCAACCTTCCAAGTAGCCGGAATTACAGGCATGCGCTACCATGCCCAGTTGATTTTTTGATTTATTGTAGAGATGAGGTCTCGCTGCCCAGGCGGGTCTCGAACCCGCGGGCTCAGGCAATCCACTCACCTCAGCCTCCGAATGGCGCGGGATTACAGTCTGAGCCACCGAGCCCGGCTTCCTGTTTGCTTTCTTTAGTGCAACTTTTTGTATTGACACTTGATTAATTCCATTCTTAGTCATTAGATCTTAAATGCACAATTATAAATTATTTCTTTGTGTTGTTGGTAAATGCTCTAATAAAACTAACAAATATTGTGTGTCTGTGTAAGCGAAGTCCTAAATTTCTATTTAACTTCAAAAAGAATAATATTATGCTTAATCAGAAATTCAATTTTACTTCTTTTATCCTTGGACTTTTGGTTTGGTGAAATTGTGTACAAATAAATGGCACCATAGAGCACATGGATGGCCAAATTCTATAGGTCTAAGATTCACTGACAATTCCTTTATAAAAAATCAAAGTGATGTATGCTTGTATGGTAGGGAATCACATTCCCAACAGGGTTTATGAAAATATAATTTGAGTGGTTTTGCAAAGCATGAAGGATGCTTGATATTGTTAACTTTGACTATTCATTAATAGAATAAATCCTTGGGCCTTCTGTTCAGTTCTCTATACTGACCTTTTATTCAATCAAATATAAAGTATATATAACAAGATGTCATCGATGTGGCTAAAGAAAAACTAATTCCATTTGTTACACACATCATTAAGCATCTCCTTTGTTCAGCCCAAATAAAGTATGTGAAGTCAGTTTGCAATGGCAGATGTCATCCATAAATGATAGTGATCAACACTAAAGAACAAGTAAAGATGCTAGGAATGTACAATTCCTGGTCTTTGTATCCTGAAATGCATGGTGCACTTAAATACTCAGATTAACTGCTAAGGTAAAAAAAAGACAGATTTTTGATGAATGTTCAAAAACAGCCAAGAAGTCAGCCTTGAACTCAGAACATTAAGGTCTAGTTACAAATAATAATATATAATGATTATCACATCAACTCTCCAAAATATAATCAGAATTACTTAAATTAAAGGAATATGAATTTATCATGTAGTAAAGTTATAAGCTAGAGAACATAGCTAAGTAAATTATAAATATTTGAAATAAGATCTCTTTTCATTTATACATTTAATAAGAAGAAAAACGTGTACCTTTTGTGGGACCAACAAATATTCCTTTCTGACCTCACAAGGCTCACAACATTGAGACAGCCCCACTCTTTTTTTTTTTTTTTTCTTTGAGCTGGAGTCTCACTCTGTCACCCAGACTACAGTGCAGTGGCCGCTCCCAGCACCGCAGCCTCAACCTGCTGGGCTCCTGCAAACCTTCCACCTCAGCCTTCCAAGTAGCTGGAACTACAACCATGCTCTACCATGCCCGGCTCATTTTGATTTATTGTAGAGATGAGGTCTCGACAAGTTGCCCAGACAGGTCTCGAACCCACGGGCTCAGGCAATTCACTCACCTCAGCCTCCCAAAGGCGCGGGATTACAGGCTGAGCCACCGAGCCGGCAGACCCACTCTCATTTAAATAGCAGTAACTGTTATCTAGTGGGATAACACAGCATTAGCAATAAGAAAGCGAAACACAAATCTTTAAATAACAGTTTTCTACTTGTACATTTGGTGAATATTACAAATATTATATTGGTGTTTTGGGTGCATAATATGCTCAATAGCACTTAACTTTTAAAATAAGGGCATGAATGATCAACATTTGTATACCTAACACTGAAATGTACCCCACGTCTTTATAATAAAAATTAAAAAATAAAAAAAACATGAAAATGTTTTCAGAGAGACTTCTTCAATGAAGATTTGAATACTCCAGGCTGTAAGAGGGCTAACTATATGACTTTCTAAACAAGACATCCTCAGAAAGATCAGCTAAATCTTTACAGAACTGTGGCACACTGTACCTGTTGAATTTCCTACTTATTTATTTTTTTAGAATCATTATAGTTCTCTCAACATTTTCTTCAGTAGGAATCGAGATATAGATATAAAATGATAATTTTTGTTAAATAACTTTAAGAATTTCCAAATAATTGAGATAATAGGGAGACTGAGGAAACATCCAACATTTTATACTCAACTTCTTCCATCATTCTGTCTCCACCTTCTTCAGACGCACACATTACTGAAGTGTTAAGTGATGCTTGAAGGAATTGCTGTAAATAGTAATGAGTTCAAAAGTATTTTGTAAAAGCAAATCTAAATACAATAGAATTATAATACCAAAGATAGTAAAATCAACTCTACTAATATTGTAAAATTAATGATAATCTTGATAACATGATAGAATACAAATAATTAATGCATTAGAACAACAAGTATTTATTACACATACTATGTGCAGACATTGTCCTAACATGGAACAGATAATGGTGGACAAATAAGAAATATATCACTCTTCTTATGCTTTTTATGATCTATTGAGAAGAAATGGTATAGAATAAAGGCTTATTAATGATATTAGTAAGTATTATGAAGCTATTACAGGACACTGAAAAAGTGTCAGAGTGTGACCTAATTTAGACCAAGCACATATAAAGTCATCTCAGAGGAAATAATATGAGACCCTGGAAGAAAAGAGTGTTCTAATTTAAAAAAAAAATAGCACAGGTAAAATTACCATACTAGGAAAATATTCATACTTGAAAGACTAAAAAATAAAGTCTGTGTGACTAAAAATATTACACAAGATCGAAGAGAGTATTAGTTAAGGCTCTAATTTTAGGATGGGTCAAAAGACACCATTAGTAAGTCTTCTAATACTTTATTCTACAACCCATGGTAGTCATTAAGTTGTATAAATAAGGGGGATTGCATGATTCTATCTATCTATCTATAATATCTGTTCTTTTCTACCTATCTATGAAGATTTATGAAAAAGAATACAGAAATCAGTAGAAATACCAGAGCAAAAAATGAGACAAATTAAAAGTTGTTAGAATTGATGTTAGAATTGAGTTGTTAGAATAAGTTTAGAATTGAGTTGCTAGAATCAGGTTAGAATTGAGATGACTCTGAGTAGAACAATGACAGTTGAGTTAGAATGAAGAAGACATTTCTGAGGAAAAAAAGAGACTAACAGGATTATCATTTTAATAGACTAACAGAGCTTTGTTTTGAGAATCAGAGATCCTAAAATAAAACAGGGCCTAACTTCAGTGTTGCTAAAGAGGAACTACTTATACTAGGGCAGCACATGACTGTGAATAAGTATAGTGATGTGTCATGCATGAATTAGTGGTTACTGCAATGGGCAATTTTGAGTGGAAGACATAGAATGAGTGTTTTTCCCTGGACTAGTGGAACGATAACAGGAGTCACAAATAAGAAAGCTGAGCCAGTATGCGGGATACCATTATTAAATCAAAAGGACAGGAACCACAGATTCCTCAGTAGCAATTTCAAGGATTCAGGCCATCAGAATGCACAGACAAGGGAGGAAAAACGAAGGTGGCTTTCAATACCTTTCTTCCGATGTCATATGTGCCCCCATTGGCCCAGAATTATAATGAAGGTTCTAAGTGACATTTTCAGATTATCTCATGTGGTATAAAGCACTCAAATTATGAAAGATCTTACTTTTTGCTCCCCTAGTTGTGAAAATTACAAGACATTCTCCATGAGTCATGCCTCTTAGACTCTGGGTTTATTTACTGTAAACAATACATTAGTCAGAGATAGCTTGCTAAAGCATTCAAGAGATAAAGTTTGTTTCTTCCAGTAAATTCCATTAGTCTATTTACCCAGAGGTTGTTGCACAGAGACATTGGAATTCGTCACTGTGATAGTTAATTTTAGGTGTCAACTTCACCAGATTAAGCGATACCTGGGAAGCTGGTAAAACGTTATTGCTGGATATTCTGTGGGGATGATTCTGCAGAGACTGACATTTGAATCAGTGGACTGAGTAAGATAGATCTGCCCTCACTCATCATGAGTGGGCACTATCTAATCTGTTAGGGACCCCAAAAGAACAAATGGGCAAAAGAAAAGCAAATGTTTTTGGTTTCTTCTGAAGCAGGTTGCACTCATCTTCTCCTGTCCTTCAACCTAGGATGCCCAGTTTCTGAGGTATTGTGACTACTGGACTTGCACCAGCAACTCTCTCATTTCTCAGGCCTTTGGCCTCAGAATGAAAGTTATATCATCTGCCTCCTCGTTCTTGGGGCTTTGAACTTATAATGATTATCCCACCAGCTTCCCTGGCTCTCCAACTTGCAGATGGCATATCATAAGACTTCTCAGCTTCTTTAATCATGTGAGTCAATTCCCATAACAAATTCGCATTTCTCTCCCTCTCTCTCCCACTCTCTCTTCATATATATATGGTTTGACCCCACACATTGTACTTACAGAAGTATTCAGCAAATTGAGTCATCAATTGCTGAGAATTCAGCTGATTTGGAATGAAAATATAAAATGAACACATATGTATACATATATGAATATGGAGAGAGGGAGGTGCTATACACACACACACACACACACACACACACACACACACACACACATTCTGTCTCTCTTTTTTTTAAAGAAAGCAGGATATATTGACAGGACAGAACAGCTCCCACAGTGGGAGGAGACCCGATGGTGTTGCCCTCTGTCTATCTCTTAATTGTTCTATTTCTCTAAAAGAATCCTGGCTAATATAGTCACCTTCCTTCTTTAGTTTCATCTGAAGGAATACACTGCGAGAAGAGAGTAAATGGATTACTGGGCAACTGCCTTAACTTCTTCCTCAGGAAAGAAGAAAGGGAAAAATGGGCAGGTAAAAGAAAATGTATCTGGCTGAATGGATTTTATTCTAACTTAAATTGAATTCAGAAGCCCAGGTTGCCTCCATTGAATATATCTACTAGAAACCAAGTGTTGAATCAAATGTAGATAATAAGAAAAAAAAATTAGTAGGTTTGGCTGGAATGTAGAAGAAAGAAAATAGTTCATATTTTTAAAGAGTTGTATGAATTTCTAGTACAACATTTAAATAGATTGAGGTTAAATAATCTTAAGCTCAAGATAAAGTTATTTTTTAGAGGCATAACTTGACAATTTGCTTTGCAATAACACTCTTCCTAACTATATTGTGGGTATTAGACTTGAGACCTCTGAGCTAAGCTTTGTAGGTAATAGGGAGCCAGACTTTTCTTTAGGAGGAGAATAATGTGATTTAGGAAGAATATTGTTTGCTACGTTTAAGTCAATATGGAAAAAAAAAGGAAAACAGGAATCAAGGAGAACATTAAGGAGGTTATGTATATGGCTCAAATATGGTTGATGTTGGTCTGAACTTGAGTGGAAAACCCAAGTGCAAGATGTATTTTAGAACTTGATGGTTTTTGTGACTTTATACAGGATTTGGTGTAAAAATAAAAACTAAGACAAATATGAAGAGAAGTTATATCAACATACCTAGTTTTAGAAAAACTTGAGTAGATTTCCTAGCTTACTAGTTGTATGAACTTGTATAAGTTATGTGCTTTCCTAAGTGTTTGAATTGCTTACCAATAAAATGGAGATAATTAAAATAGCTAAATATCTGTTGTGTGATGCAAATGGTTATAAGATTATAGTAAATGCAATTGTTTTAATTCATACCAAACTTGATATAAAAATAAATTTAAATGTATATATTAATTATTTTGTCTAGGCAAAATGTTGCTAGTCACAGAATTTTGAATTACCTCTGAAAATAAAAGTGGCCATAGGGAATGAGTCATTTAAGAAAGAGAACTGGAGGTGACGGGGCAAGATGGCGACCTGGCAACCCGGTGTCTGAAGCCCTCTGCAAGGGAGATCTGCAGTGGGTCTCTGACTCTCGCCCCCGGGAGGCTGGGGACCCCAGCACTGCAGCCTACTCCTCAAACAGAGCTCGGCCATCGCTATCACTGGAACATCGCAAGGACTGGACATTTTTACTGCATCGTCCTCG